>NC_079456.1:18903909-18941409 GCF_903798145.1 Danio aesculapii | reverse complement strand
ATCTTGTCCTTTCTTAGACAAAAATGTTTAGAAAAATATATTTAAGGGTGACATGATGGCTCAGTGGTTAGCACTGTCGCCTCACAGCAAGAAGGTCACTGATTCGAGCCTCAGCTGGGTCAGCTGGCATTTCTGTGTAGAGTTTGCATGTTCTCCCCGTGTTTGCGTGGGTTTCCTCCGGGTGCTTCAGTTTCCCAAACAAGTCCAAAGACATGTAGTACAGATAAATTGAATAAACTAAATTGGCCGTAGAGCTTGAATTTTGAGCTTGAATGAGATGTTTCCCAGTACTGGGTTGCAGCTGGAAGGGCATCCGCTGAGTAAAATATATGCTGGATAAGTTCATTCCGCTGCGGTGACCCCTAATGAATAAAGGGACTAAGCTGCAGGAAAATGAATGAAGGAGTTGCATGCTTCGAAACCCAGATTTCTAAATACATTTTGTGAACCTCGCTTGGTTTTTTTTGGCAAGAAAAATTTCTAAATGAAGTTTGAACATTTGTAAATGTGCACACAAATTATTTTAAATTTCACGTCAGAATTGTGCAGTAATCAGGTTATACTGTTAAATATCACACATAACTTCATATAAGCTGACAAAAATCTGAATTACAGACCAAGCTACTATTCATTCTGGGATAATTATCTTATTAATTTTTATAACACTTTGTCGAAGTTGTGCCTCTAGTTCAGAGATGCCCAAACTAGGGTCCGTGGGCCAAAGTTGGCCCATGATAACCTTTGATTCGGCCCTCCATACCATCTGAGAAGAGAGGAAGAACGATAGGATGGTTTCGAGATTGTCAAATCAAATTTAATGTTTGTTTGTTTTACTTTTAAAAGCTAACTGAAATTAAACGTTTTAATTAAATGTGTAAATCAAATCAGATTTTGTTTAAATGTACAATACTGTCACTTGACAATGCAGAGACTTTGGTAAGCAAGTTAAGCCAAAGGCAGATTCAGCAATGAACTTCACTGTGTTATTAATGTGATTGTTTGTTCTTTAAAAAAGTTTTACTGCATTAGTTAATACGATTTAAAGTAATGTTTTATTTTGAAATTTTGTAAAATAAGTTAGGAAATTACCCATGGCAACTTTAATGTATTTAAGTTTGGTATATGTCTCTTCAGCCCACGGCTCTCGATGATATTTGGTTTTTGGCCCTTTATACAAAAAAAGATTTGAGCACCCTTGCTCTAGTTAATAAAAACACTACTCAAAGCATCAAAATACTTCTTGAAACGCACTAAAAGACACAAGAGAAAAAAAAAATCACAGATTACAAGGAAATATTTTTTTCACTATTTATTTTTTAGATTAAATACAAGACAATTGTGCAGTTCAGTTGAATAGTTACAGTTTAAAAACACAGACACATAATCTGAATAACTATGCAATGGAATCTAAATATATAACTCTGTCTGAAAAACACCTGTCTGCTTATATTCCTGAATATCTACCCCTTCATCTAAATATCTATCCAAATATCCACAAAGCTACCTGAATATCCACCCAAATATATACCTGAATATATGCAGTCAAAGGTGAAATAATTAGTTATTAAACATTTTAATTCTTTTTCAATATTTCCCAAGAGATGTTTAACGGAGAGCACATTTGTACACATAATAGTTTTAATAACTGATCTAATAACTCTGCTTTTGTTTCTGTCATGATGACAGTACGTGATATTTTACTAGTTATTTTTGTAGGATAGTATTCAGCCTAAAGTGCAATTTAAAGACTAATTTAATGTTAATTAGGTTAACTACACTGCAAAAACTGCTGGATTCCAAACAATTCCTTCAAGTTGTCCCAACACAAATAGATTAAGTTAACTTGTTTTTACAAATTAAATTGGATTGACCATAAATCAATTAAGCTGTACTCAAAAAACCACAAGAACTCTGTTGTTTCAGCTCATTTTCAATAAGCAGTTGGAAGTAACAAAAAATCTTTATTTATTTTTTTTTTTTTAATTTATGTATGATAGTTCGGTTAATTAGGCAAGTTACTGGACAACATTGATTTGTTTTGTAGCCAAAACCCCCCTAAAATAACATTTCTAATAATATTGACCCTGAAAGGAATCTTTTTAAAATGTAAAAACCTGCTTTTATTCCAACCAAACTAAAAGAAGTAACACTTTCTCCAGAAGATAAGATATATAATTGGAAGTACTGTGAAACTTTCCTTGCTCTGTTAAACATCGCTTGGGGAATATAAAAAAAAGAATTAAAGTAGGGCTAACAATCTGGCCTTCTATTGTAAAAGGACATCTATATGCAGTAATGTTTATTTGAAAATCTGGTCACACTTTATTTTTATGGTCTATTTGTTGAATTTAAGTTACATTGCATCTACATGCCAACTATTCTCATTAGACTATAAGTAGACTGTTAGGGTTAGGGTTAGTGTAAGCTGACATGTACTTGCAAAGTTTCTTATAGTCAATTAACTGTCTGTTTAGCAGCAGTATCAGCAGATATTAAGCAGACAGTCTACTAATACTCAAATGGACCATCAAAATAAAGTGTTACCTAAAATCTATCCTGATATCTTTTTTAGAATAAATAAAATCCCAATATGTGTCCATCTACATGAATACAGTATCTATCCAAACATCAACTCAAAGATCTGCCCTATCTAGCTCTAATATCTATAATTGAAGTATAATATCTATAATATACTTTGTAGTACTGTAGATTTAAAAAACTTACCATTGTTGGTCAAAATTACTTACTTGTAAGAAGACAGATCCAAGAAAAACAGCAATAACAGTGTTTTTTTTTGTGATAGAATAACTAAAACAAATTGGGGGAAATATAAGAAAAAACATCTCCTCTTGATGATCTGCTTGTTGTGCTGAGATTTCTTCTGTTTTTTTTCTGCTTTTTCACAACACCTGAGAACACACACACAAATACTAAATTAGTACACCGGTTTGATCACTCCAACAGTTGAAAGAACCCAATACCAAAAGCACACTTCCTATCCACAATTATCTACAATCATATGGCGCATGATGTTTTGCGTGACTTGTGGGAGGGGCTTCTGTTAAACTGTAAACAATCACTGAGGTGTTTTTAAAAGCTGTATTCAGTGAGGTTTCAATATTCTCCTCACAGTTATCCATCCAATAAATCGACGAAATGTCGTAGAATCAACAAATTACCTTTGGCAGATGATGAGGAAACCCAAAAACTCAATATTATGACCATTCATTCATTCATTTTCCTTCGACTTAGTTCTTTATTTATCAGGAGTCACCAGAGCGGAATGAATTGCCAACGATTACAGCTTATGTTTCATGCACCGGATGCCCTTCCAGCCGCAACCCAGTACTAAGAAACACCCATACACTCTCACATTCACACACATTCATACACTATGGCCAATTTAGTTTATTCAATTCACCTATAGCGCATGTCTTTGGACTCTGGGGGAGACCGGAGCAGCGCTCAGAGGAAACCCACGCAAACACGGGGAGAACATGCAAACTCCACACAGAAATGCCAACTGGCCCAGCCAGGATTCGAACCAGCGACCTTCTTGCTGTGTGCTAACCACTGAGCCACCGTGCCACCCATATTACGAACACACTCAATATTACTGTACTGTAGGGAATATAAAAAGAAAATTATTTCTACCACAGATATGCTTGTGGTACTAATGTCACGCTAAACTACCAAGCTTAACATTATTTACATTGATGATTGTAGTGGCAATTTTCTTTAAGGAGGCTCTCTCAGTGCTCAAGAAGACAAATTCTTACCCAAAGTGTCTTTTAAAGTTTGAATTTTTTGCAAAGAAGGTCTCACAATCATACATCAACGACAGTTTCTGCAGAGAGTGAGACGCAGAAACAGAGTGCGTTCTCTTTTTATCTAGTTTGTAATGTCCACAAGGTCATCAGTGACATACAGGATGAATCACAGTTACTTCAGTGCTCAAACTTCATTTTTGACCATCTACATTTCAGCCTTACATCCCATCCCAACACGTAGTTTGTTAAATCACCATGTACTTATCCAGATCTTGTCTGGTGACAAACAGATGTTAAAGTGGTCACACTTGGTCTAACGTAAACAGTACATCCATGGAAGAATAAAGGAACAGACCTTTATAACTAGAACAAATGAGTATATAAATGAATATAAGATGAATAAAATTAATTTCCACCACATGATAAAAATACTAAACAAAGCGGACCTGTACCTCTCACTGAGTTTTTGACTATGCATGGGGAAAATAAGTATTGATCACGTCACCATTTTTCTCAGAAAACATTTCTAAAGGTGCCATTGACTTGAATATCCCCGGATGTTGGTAACAACCAAAGAAATCTATATAAGCAAAGAAAACGATATCAATTAGTTTACAAATAAAGTTATGCATAATAAAATTTAATGACGCAGGAAAAATGATTGAACACATGAAGAAAGAGAGGTGTAGAAAGGCAGTGAAAGCCCAGACAGCAGCTGAAATCTCTCAGTAGTTCTTCAGCAACCCTCTGCACTTCATCATTGTATATGAATATTAGCTGCTTCAGTCCAACATCTACATTAGCAGGATGATGGAGATGAAACCAGGGTGGGCATTTTTAGCAAGAAAATGATCCAAAACACAGCCATGGAAACTCTCAAATGCTTTCAGAGAAAGAAAATCAAGAAATAAGTGTCCAGCCACCTATTTTTAGGCGCACTATTGAAATATTGCATGAAAAATGCTTAATGGTAATGCCAAGATGCGTACAATTTTTTGTAAAAGTGTATTCAATAAGAAAAACTAAAATGGAAACATGTTTACTGCATACATTTCAAAATACACATAAAAAAGTAATGTGAATTTGTTTTAAACAGATCATGTGATCTGTAAAAATTGGGAGAGATAGAACTGCATAAATGGGCAAACCAGCAGGCCGACTGCATTGACTGAAACAACAATTCAGATTTTTTTACAATCTAAAAGTCTGTCAGCCAAATTTTGTCAGCAAATTGGTCCATTACCTTCTAGAGCAGGGGTAGGGAACCTCGGGAGCCACATGTGGCTCTTTGACTAAAAATATGTGTCTCTCCAGCTGTCTCTCTTCAACAATATTATAAAGTTTAAAAGATTATAACTGTCACTAAAAATCAGTTTTCTATTGAAAATACCGTTTCATTTCTAATGTATTTTTACAGCAAAATGAATAAGGACTTTAAAATAAAAGGATGTTTCAATCAATGCACATGTGTGGCGCTGTGGTTTAACTTGAATCGTGACACCAATAAAGGGTTAGCAACTTACATTTCTATGGTAACCTCACGCATGTAAATTCAAACATTTCATGAGTGGCAATGGCAAAAAGAAAAAGAATTATAAACACTGTCCTTTCTTAATACATTGTGATGCATCATATCCCCCCCCCCCCCCCACAATGGCAATTCAAAGTGCTTTACATAAGCAAGAATAAAAAAGAACAGTATAAGTAAAAAAATATATATATCAGAAAAAATGTCTACAGCAACTTCTCCTACTGCAAATTCAGTTTTTCTTTTTGATATTCTGCCGCCAGTTTATCAGGAAGTGACGATTTCATTTTCGTTGACTCACTGGCAGGAAACGGTGCTTAATTTGCAAATATTTATGCAAATATATTCCAGTTTTGCACATAAATTTGCATCTTTTGTATGTAAACAGCTATTGAATGTACACCACTTGAAAGAGGCGTGGCTTGAGTTCAGTGGGAGGGGCTTGGGAATTTATTGACTTGCACATGGATGCCAGGACGTGGAGCTGTGTTTACTAGCGTCAGTCTGAAGGGGCAGGAGAAGCAGACTTTATCAGCCATGATGTTTGACCCGAGCGCAGAGCCAGACAGGGGTCAGAGGCAGGACTGTCTGGGCGCTGGGCTTGACCTCAGGCCTGTGGGGGTGGAGCAAGAGGCTTGTTGGTTCCAGTCTGGGGGGCTTAATATCACCTCTGGGGATTGAGGTGCAGACAGACCAACCACTGACCCTGCTTAATCATCAGTGCACAACGGCTGGCCTGCTTGGTCATGGGACAGTGTCATGGTGAACGGCTGAGACGTTATGGAGATCAAACATGGATGTCAGATGTAGAGGATGAAGTGAGGTCTCTATGGTTTCTATTGGAAAATGTGTTCAATCAGATTTGTGTTTTGTGATAAATATTATGTTTTTTTGAACCAATAAGCATGTCACGTGTATGAGGAAACTAAAAATGTAAAAAAAAAATTTATGATAATAATTTAGAAATTATTTAAAATATATATAATATATAAATAGTATAATAAGTTATATTATATTATTAATCTAAATGATATTATATTATATTATATTAAATTATATTATATTAAATTATATTATTTTATATTAAATTATATTATATTATTTTATATTAAATGATATTATATTATTTTATATTATATTAAATTATATTATATTATATTATATTAAATTAAAGTATATTATATTATATGAAATTATATTATATTATATTATTTTATATTATATCAAAGTATATTATATTATATTAAATTTTATTATCAAAAATATTTTGTAATTTTATTTTTTAACTAAACTGAAACTGAAATTAAAACAACAGAAAAAACCCTAACAGAAAAATAAAAACTAATTCAAATAAAATTAATATTACAAAATAATATTGATAAAAATAATAGAAAATAATAACATTTATAATAAAATCTATAATAGTACTTAAATGATACTAACATATATTAATACTAAATGTGTGTGTGTGTGTGTGTGTGTGTGCTATAACATTTAAATTCTTATATGTATATTTAAAAAAATGTCAAATAACTGTAATATTTAGCTTTAAAAAGATATAAAAACATTGACTTAAAAAACAGCAGAAAAGACAACAAAATTTTGATAACCCCCTAAAAAACTCTGCCTTATAGTAATTTCATCTTAACCTTTGCACTAGACTTCCCAATCCAGCTAATGTCTAACCTTTTACCGGTCAAGGCTTTGGATTGTGATTTATTTGAATACTCCGACTGTAAACAAACCAGTTAGCTTGAAGCTATAGACTAGCAACCGTTGAAGACACATCGTGTCAAAGCCAATCTAATATATCCTGCAGATCTGGATGGGGCAGAAATAACCCACGTCTGGACCCCCCCTCAATAGCGAAAACACATATATACGACGCAGACAGGGATTTTATGAAGGGGGGCTCATGTCTGATGTCCCATTAGGATTTGAACGCTGGTTAAACCCCCCTCTAGACTTTCTGCTTCTGGGTCCTATTATTTGAGGCAAGCTGTTGACTGCATATTAATTCTGCATCATCAATGACTGAAATAAAGGAGGAAACATATGCTTTCTCTACAGTAGACTACTGAATAATGAAATGTTTGTTCGGTTAACAAAGCTTGGCTAACTGGTTAGTTGCATCATTTTGCAGGGTGTAGAGGAGGAGGAGGAGACTGGAGTCAGTGCTGAAATGACCTGCATTGGTTTTTATTTTGTTTGGCTTCTTTTTTTTTGCTTAATGATACAGACTGTCAAGAGAGAGGATAGAAAGTGATGAGGAGCAGCAGTGAGCAGGACCTGCACTTGCATCATGCAGGAGAGACACAGATTAATGTGTGTTAGAGCACATGTGCTGACTGCTGGGGCACTTTATTATTTAAAAAAATAGACAATAATACTTTTAATATTTGTAATTCAATTAAAACTTTATGTAAAACAATAAATAATATATAATAAAAATAGGCAGATTTGTTACAGTTACTGTTATTGTTATCGTTAAAGTGTTTTGTAATATTTTTATTGTTTAACATATGTGAATTGAACATATATTTAACATAAATAAATATATATCTACTGTATATATGTGTATTTTTATATATATATAACACATATATACAGTATATATATACACACAAATATACAGTATATATATATATATATATATATATATATATATATATATATATATATATATATATATATATATATATGAGGTTGCACCGACTAGTCGACTTATTGACTAGTCGACTTTAATGCTCTGCCTTTTGATCGATGTCGACTAGTCGCGTTGTGCCGATCACATGGTTAGACCTGAACTATATGGCAGCTTTACACACAAAGGTGGTTTACTATATGAAACTGCCCTCAGATTTTTTAAAGTAATTTTTAAAATATTATTTTTCTTATGTCAGATTCACGTGAACTTTGAGTGAACTTTAAATCGTCAAACAGATGCCAAGTAGGTCGCTACATGCAAATACCCTAGAACATCACGTTTCCGCAACCGTGGTAAAGTAATGTGATTGGCTATTGCCCTCTGCGAAGCGTAGACGCGGATATGTTTTGTGAATGATCTGTGAAGCACGCAGAAACAATAAAGTGCACAGCCGCGGAGGTGTGACAAACTTTATAGTGAATGTAAATATCATCCTAGGTGAAGAACGCAATGGAGATGTGCAGACTTTTGACTTCCAAAAATCTTAAGTCGTTCAATCCCTTATATATATATATATATATATATAGTTGAAGTCAGAATTATTATCCCCCCTGAATTATTAGCCCCCCTGTTTATTTTTTTCCCAATTTCTGTTTAACAGAGACATTTTTTTCAACACATTTCTAATCATAATAGTTTTAATAACTCATTTCTAATAACTGATTTATTTTATCTTTACCATGATGACAGTAAATAATATTTCACTAGATATTTTTCAAGACACTTCTATACAGCTTAAAGTCACATTTAAAGGCTTAACTAGGTTAATTAGATTAGCTAGGCAGGAAATGGTAATTAGGCAAGTTTTTGTATGATGAACACTTTTAAATAAAAACAAATTAACTTATGATAAAATAACTGTAAATAAAGCACTTTAAATCAGAAAATGTAAAAATAGATAAACATAAACATATAACAAAATAAAAAGAACTACCACATTAAAAGTTAGTTTTTAGAGAATCTATTCATTATTTATATTAAATTGTGTAAACAAAAATATAAAACACAAAAAATACATTAAATAAATATTTAATACAGTATGGGTGTTTCCCAGTGATGCAGCTAGAAGGACATCCGCTGTGTAAAACATATGCTCTATAATTTGGCGGTTCATTCTGCTGTGGTGACCCGTGATCAATAAAGGGACTAAGCCGAAAAGAAAAAGAATAAATGAATATTTAATACAATTATATTTCAGATTTCTGATGATATTATACATGTTATTATTGTGTCTTTCAAAAAAATTCACCATATTTGTCACCTGATCAATGTATGCTAAAAATAAACAACCATTACACCGGTCCCAAATTTAGCACTATATATATATATATATATGCACAGAAAAAGAGATACAGATCTGGACAGCAAAGACTTCCTTAGGGTTGCCAGATCTGCAATTGAATCCACATCTACATGCCAAATCGCAGTATTCTGTGTCCCTCTATTTGCTAGATAAAAGACGTCTGATCATACAACACCCCCCCCCCCCCCCCTGACCTTGACCTCTAGGGTCCTTCTTCAACTGCAGCTGAATAGAGCAGCTGGAGTGTCTAGCCGGCGAATCACTGAATATTTGACACTTTTACACTTTCCCACGTTAAAACAAGATGATATTTGGACAACAATTCGAGTTTTTGCAATGCTTAGAAATGCGTAATTCAAATTAAAACAACAACAACACACACACACACATAAAATTTTATGTTTAAAAACGGTCCAGATGTGCTGTGAAACCAGATCCAAATGTGTCTGTGTGAATGAACAGATTTCATGTTTATTAATAAGCTTTGTTAAAAACAAAAAAAATCTGATGTTTACTAACCAAATCCAAATGTTGTGTGAAACCAGATTCTAATGTGTCAGAGTGAATGTTCAGATTCGAGGTTTAGTAAAAATATACACATTTTCTTAATAAAAAACTAAACAAACAAAAAAGAAATCTGATGTTTACAAACACAACCCTAAATTGGAGTGAAACCAGATTTGAATGTGAGACTGTGAATGGTCAGATTTTTGCTTTATTAATAAATATACAAATATTCTTAAAAAAACAACAAAAAAAAACAAACAAACAAAAAACAAAAGGGAAATCTGATGCTTATAATCCCAATCCAAATGTGGTATGAAAACAGATTCTAATCTGTCAGTGTAACTGTTCAAATGTCAGGTTTATTAATTATATCCAAATTTTGCTAATAAAAAATCTTATCTAAAGAAACAAAAAAGAAATATGATGCTTACAAACCCAATCTTAAAATGGAGTGAAACCAGATTCGAATGTGAGAGTGTGAATGCTCAGATTTTTGGTTTATTAATACATATTGTTAAAAAATGTGTATAACAAATAATGGAAAATGTATTGAACAAATAAAAAAAATTAAATAAAAACTCAAAACAAATACGAAATCTGATGCTTACCATCCCAATTCAAATGTGGTGTGAATGCAGATTCTAATCTGTTAGTGTGAATGTTCAGATTTCAGGTTTATTAAAGGTATCCAAAGTTCATTCATTCATTCATTTTCTTTTTGGCTTAATCCCTTTATTAATCTGGGGTCACCACAGCGGAATGAACTGGCAACTTATCCAGCACGTTTTTACACAGCGGATGCCCTTCCAGCCGCAACCCATCTCTGGGAAACAGACACACTACAGACACACTACAGACAATCTAGCCTACCCAATTCACCTGTACTGCATTTCTTTGGACTGTGGGGGAAACTGGAGCACACGGAGGAAACCCACGTGAACGCAGGGAGAACATGCAAACTCCACACAGAAACGTCAACTGAGCCGAGGCTCGAACCAGCGACCTTCTTGCTGTGAGACGACAGCACTACCTACTGCGCCACTGTGTCGCTGTATCCAAAGTTGGATAATATAAAAAACTAACCTAAACAAACAAAAATGAAATCTTTATGCATAATAAAACCCAATCCTAAAGGTTTTGTGAAAAAGATTTAATGTGTTAGTGTGAATGCTCAGATTTATGGTTTAATAAAAAAATTGTTCAAAGAAATTATTGAACAAATACTGAAAAATGAATTTAACGCACATATATATATATATATATATATATATATATATATATATATATATATATATATATATATATATATATAGAATAACTGAAAACAAATACGATATCTGATGCTTACCATCCCAATTAAAATGTGGTGTGAATCCAGATTATAATCTGTCAGTGGGAATACTCAGATTTAAAGTATTTCCATTTTTGATTTTTATTGTGTGATTTATTTTCTATGTATAAAAAGCATTGTAGTCTCTAAATACTTGCTTGGCTTTCTCTAAAGCTTGGATTTTGGATGTAATTTAGATCATTAATGTAGATTACTTAGATTATTTTACTGTTCATTGAAAGCCTACTGTATTTGAAGCTTACTAAAAACTTATTTAAATATTAAATTAAGTAAAAAAAGAATAAATATAACATATTTATATATTTATATAACAACAACTTTGTAATTTTATGTTTACAAATCTAATCCAAATGTGCCTTGAAACCAAATTCCAAACGTTAAGTGTGAACGTCAGATTTCAAGTCAGTTTAATAAAATCCCATATTTATTATTTAGATAATCCATGTATCATTTTGTATAGATAAATAAAAACATTGCAGTCACTAAATATTAGTTATTTTAAATGATTTAAAAATGATTGTTTCAATTTTAAATCCGTTTTCACTTTAGTTTTTTCCTAAGATTAATTAAAAGAACTGCTGTCACTAAACATTAGCTTGATTCTCTCTAAAGCTCATTTAAAGATATACTGTAGACCACCACAGCCCTCCCTCGCTCACTTGTCTCTCTCCACTGACAGCCTGAGGACCCCTGGATACTTCCGTACAGCTGCCTGCAATGTGCCTGTCTGAAATGCAAAACAATGCCGTCGACATGTCTCGAGCCAAACATGAAAACTCATTATTCAGCGTGGATCACAGGGCATTAGATGAATGTAATTACTTTCAGTTGCAATTTATTGAAGGTTTACGTGACCTGTTCTGGCTTTTTCCTTCGTCGTCTTCTCATAATCTACTGTTGGGATGCGACTCATTTTTACAGACACCTGTATTCTGGTACACAAGATCCAGCAAAGCTGGTGGTCTGCGTGTTTGCCTTCATCTGAATACATTTACATGCAAATTGTGCTACGCTGGCAGATACTAAGCACCGCCGAGACTCCACTGAGCAGGACAGTGTCCAAAATATCCTAATATACAGGCAGATCAGACAGCTTCTCCACTGAATCAGCCACATGTTCAGCACGGTGTCACGATCTTCCTGCAATCCCATAATTATATAATCATAACAGAACAATCCAGATGGGAAAAGAGCCGCTAAGCAGGACGGGAGGTGGAAAACGCATTAGAATATTATAAAACAGCAAAGTCAACGCAAGAGTAAAAATAGGCAGGATGACATGTACTGTTAAAAAATGACAGATTCATAATGTTTTTAATGATTATTATTATTATTATTATTATTATTATTATTATTATTAATAATAATAATAATAATAATAATAATAATAATAATAAAATCCCCAAATATATTTTTAAACATGACTGAACACCAAACAGAAGTCTATAAATTAGCTGCCAATTTCTACAATGGACATAAAATACGCATAATTTATGAATAATTTATTCTATTTAAACAAAAATTTTAAAGTATATTTTATAAGTGTATTTTAAATATTTATTGATTGTCACTCTTCTTTACTTTTTTGATGAATTTATAACAAAATACTAACAAAATTTGTTACAGAAATGACTTAAAACGTATTAAATTACATGATTAAATACATTATACGTTTAATTAATAATCTTATTTATAATATATACTTACTTATATTAACTTATGTTGTTTTAAAAAAAAGGAACAAACATTATATTAAGCATAAATATTTTAAACACACACACACACGCTCACAGTTATTTATGTGTTATTTATTATCATGCTATATTTGACTTATTTTAATTTATTAAAATATTATATTAAATGTTATATTAAGCATACATATTATATAAAATAATATAAATAAATAAACAATATATAAATAATATAGAAATATTATATTAAGCAAAATATTATATAAAATAATACAAATAAATGAATAATATAGAAATAATAATATAGAAATAATATGGAAATGTTATATTAAGCATAAATATTTTAAACACACACGCACACACTCACAGT
This sequence comes from Danio aesculapii, assembly GCF_903798145.1. Classification (NCBI taxonomy): domain Eukaryota; kingdom Metazoa; phylum Chordata; class Actinopteri; order Cypriniformes; family Danionidae; genus Danio; species Danio aesculapii. Next base: position 18,928,182 of record NC_079456.1, on the reverse strand, counting down.
TATTTATTTGTGTTATTTATTATCATGCTTTATTTTACTTATTTTAATTTATTATTTGTAGTATAATAATAATTATCATCATCAATAGGTAACGTGATTATCTTCACGAACATAAAAATAATTATTCATATACGTCAGATTTCATGTTATTTTGTCCGCAATGCCTCCCCCAAAATAATTTTTAAACTAAAATTTGAGAATTCACACTGTCGCATTTTAATCTGCGTCAAATAATTTCGTTTTGTTTGTGTGTGCAAGCATGTTTCACAAAACAAGACATTTAACAGTATACACACACAAAGACACACATATTTTTATAATATATAGATATTTTTAACTGAAAAGTTGCTTATTCCCTTGTTAACATAATTATTTTGAATTCTTAAATGTTTCAACACATATTCAAGGCCCGTTCTCTTTTTTATTTATTAATACTACAATTATTTATCAACCTCACACTGATGCCCGCCTCACTATACAGTGACAAAATCCTGAAGCATCTCCTCATTAAACCCTAAACAACGCTGATGTACTTGAGTGTGTGTGAGCAGCTCTAGAGACGAACAAATGAACACGAGAACTGGAGCGGGTCAGCGAGGAGCAGCCGGAGCCCCAGAGGAGACCGAGTGTCAACCCCAGCTGGGCGGACATTTTGTTGACATGCTGATAGGGATTTAAGCAGTGGGTGGGTGTGGGTGTGTGTGTGTGTGAGGTGAGAGAATGAGCCGGAAAGGAGAGAGAGGCTCAAAACAGCAGCGTTTCTGAGCTTGATTTCAGCGCGAGTTTGAGACGATTAAGGAAGAGGGGTAAAGACGGGGACGGGTCCATTGAGACGGCGGGGCGGAGGGGGTGAGGACTTTTTTCAGCTGAGCTAATGAAGCATAGGTGGAGATGAATAATGGAATCGTCCACAGGGTGGGCTAGTGTCTTCGTTCGCTATTCAGAAAACTTGGTTTCTTTGGAGAAACATGTTGAGAGGAAGAAAAGCGCTGCTCTTAAAGGGGTATCATTGTTTACACTGCGGGAGACGGACAGAAAACCGACGATGCCACCAATGAAAATGCCCTTCGTTAAAACATACTAGTGATTATGCAAAGTGAAGGGATAGTTCACCCCAAAAAAATGCAAATTCTGTTATTATATACTGTTATTTACCCTCCTTACTTAATTCAAATGTAATTAAGTTTCTTTATTCAGTTGAACACAAAAGGAAGATATTTTGAAGAATGTTGGAAGCAATTTAGTTCAATAGTATTTTTTTTTATACCAAGGAAGTCAACGGTTGCCATTTTTTGACATTCTTCAAAATATCTTCACTTGGATTAATAAAGGAACAACAAAGTTTAATGAATGGTGAGTGATTTTTTGGAGGAAACATTCTTCTAATGTTTTTTTTATTTTTTATGAAAAGATGGTGCAGTAATATGCACCCCCTTAATTGCTAGTAAAATTCGTTTCGGGGTGCAGCGAGACGTCTGATCATACAACAAACCCCCCCTGACCTTGACCTCTAGGGTCCTTCTTCACCTGCAGCTGAATAGAGCAGCTGGAGCGTCTAGCCGGCGAATCACTGAATATTTGACACTTTCAGACGTTCCCACACTTCAACGAGACAATGTTGAGAGAGTCTTTGCATGCTAGGCTCTTTAAATTTGAGTCTATTCTGAACTGCAGTGAATGTTTTAATAATTCATCAGCTGAAAAATACAAGTCGTCAAATATTTTGCGTTTATAATATAAGTACTAAGTCTGATTGATTGCTAAAATGTAATGGTTTTTGTTATCGTTCTTGGTGTGAACAGCTCTTTAATTAAACACTTTGTTCAGACATTCATTCATTCGTTTATTTTCCTTCGGCTAGGTCCCTTTATTCATCAGGGGTCGCCAACTAATCCAGCATATGTTTTACACAGCAGACGCCCTTCCAGCTGCAACCCAGTGCTGGGAAACACCCATACACTCTTACATTCATAGACACACTCATACACTACGGCAAATTTGGACTGTGGGGGAAACCGGAGCACCCGGAGGAAACCCACGCAAACACAAGGAGAACTTACAAACTCCACACTGAAATGCCAACTGATTCAGCTGGGACTCGAACCAGTGACCTTTTTGCTGTGAGGCGACAGTGCTAACCATTCAGCCACCGTGCTGCCCTTTTCTTCAGACACTAACTTTTTAGTCTCACAAAAAAACACATGAAATCTAGTGTTTATGAATGCAAATCCAAATGTGGTGTGAAAGCAGATTAAACGTGTCAGTGTGAATGCTCAAATTGTAAGTAGTTTAAGGCAGAAAGCAGATTTTTTTAGGAGGGAGGGGGGTAATGCGTACTTATATTTGAATCAGATTTTGAGGGAAATCGAATAAATCTGATGTTGATGAATGTACTTCAGATGTGTCGTGAAAGCAGATTAAAACATGATTCTGTGTGAATGCTCTTTAGGGTTTTTGTTTTGTTATTCGCCCTCATGCCATTTCAAACTTGCTTGACTTTCTACTGCAGAACTCAAGTGAAGATATAATGAAGAACATTTGCAAGTAAATAAAATATTGAACAGGCCCATAGCCAGGGGTGTTCGGGTGGTTTGAATGGCCCACCCCTTACTGACAAAGGTCCAGAATTTGTCCCATAAATGAGCTCATTTGTCCTATTTTGACTGCTACGCAATCATAATAAGTGAAAAAAACAGTTTTAAGACCAACTGGAATCCCCTGTCGGCTGTTACTTCAGTGTGACTTCAGCTAGTCAGTTTTGGTCAGCGCACAATTATTTTATCATAAGTCCAACTTACAGCTGTGCAAGAAAAAATTCAATCTGATGAAGTCATCTTTCACTACTGTATTGTTTTTAAATAGACAAAATATTTTAAAAGTAACAAAAGCTCTTAGATCTTAGAACAAAAAATGACCAATGAAAAGGTATGAAGCACCAAAAGCAACCCTTATTAAAATTAATTTGACTACTATTTTAGCGATTGTTGTTATTCATGAATTTTCGAATGCTTTTTTTTGGTTAAGATGACCATCTGACAATCTATTTCAGCTAAAATAGTGCTTAAAATGTCACTAAAATGCAGTATTTAAATATCATAATTAATAGTAGCCTAAATGAGGCCTTTAACTGCAAAACCCCTTTTTAAGAAAAAAAAAAAGGAACCACACCTTTCACCAGGCTGGCTACGGGCCTGTTGAGCTAAAAAAAAACATTGATACATTTCTCATCTTATCTTTGTTTTGAAACAATTCAAACAGATTTTTATTGAGGGCGAGTTTTCTTTATTTTTTACTAAACTACGCCTTTAATGGCAAAATAAAAGGTACAGCACTAAAAAAAAAGTCAACACTAATTTGAAGTTTACTTGTTCAAACGCTCACCCCACGCCTTTGCTTTCTGTCTACATCTGTCTACATCTCGTGCAGTCACGAAACCATTTGCTACGGAAGGCTACTTTCTCATTCCCTCTCTTCTCCCTGTCTGTCTATCTTGTTCCACGTCTCCTTTCTCTTCTCAGCGTATGGACAGACCCGGGGCTGGTCTGAAGCAACGTTTTGAAAGGGTGGGGGGAGGGTGGGGGTTGCAGTTCGGGGGCATTTTCATTACGGTCAAATCTCAGGCCCGGCTCTTCAACGTGGCCTGTGCCACCGAGCCGACAGTTTAATCATACAAACAGCACTCCATTCCCATTTCCCGCTCTCTCCTTCACACAATCTACTCCTCGCTTCATAATTCTGCGCCCCACACACTCCGCACGCAGCGCTGTGTTTTGGGGGCTTAAAAATGACATAATCAGTGGCTTGGATAAACGCCTGTTTTCCCTTCCGACTGTAATCAGCCGCGGTGGACGCTAACCTGTTTTTAAAGGGCCAGCAGCTCTTTTCTTGTTCTGTAGATGCAGCACAGATGAAAATCCAGGCATGTCGCATTTGATCCTAATAAAGGCACAAAGCCAAGTCATATGTTGACTTGCTAATCAATCAGATGAATATATAAAGTTCTGTAAACAAAAATCATTTTGTAAATATTAGGGCTGGATGATTAATCAAAAAGTAATCAAAATCGACATTCAGAAGCTATAATCGATCATATTTTTCAATTAATTTCTCTGCCGCATGTGGAGTCACATGACCCCGCTCTGTTTACACTTCTGCATTGAGCGCAGCGTATGGTCAGGCGCATCCTTCACGCGTTCGCATACCCCTCGCTGTGACTGATGCCGACGCTGACCTCAAATAATGTAACTACATGTTGCGATGACGCATAGACAAGCTCTGTGATTGGTCAGCTTGGTAGCATTGACATTTGTAGGCGGAGCGAAGAGGGCAAAAAAATAAATAAAATAATCGTTCATTAATCGTAATCAAGTTAAAATCTTCAATTAATCGAGATTTTGGTTTTAGGACAAATCGCCCAGCCCTAGTAAATACTGTATGTACATATAAATATGTACAATATGTATCTTTATCCATTTAACTGAATAAATGCATGGATGAAGCAGCTATTTAACAATGTATTTTTCATTTATTGTATAGTTATTATAGGCCCGACTTTTTTGTATTACAGAAAAGACACCAAGATAATGATAGCTAGCTGATGATGATGGTGATGATGAGGATGGTGATAGCCAGCTAATGATGCTAGCTAAAATGATAGCTAGATAACATGCCAATTCTGTATAATTTAAGAATGAAAGCAAGTTAATAAAGCTTAAACATTTTAAAATGAGCTGCTAATGTGCATGTGCACACTAAATTTAACACATTTAGCAAGTTGCTAGTTTTGACAAAAGAAAAGACTGAATTTCAAGTCTCTTATCAACAAAAAGGCTAAGCAGTGTTCAAAAATAAAGTCTGCTAGAACTTATGCCCAAATTTATATTATTGTAAACACATCAAGTTCATCACAAATGCTAACCAGCTTTAACAAATGCAGACAAATAAACACTTAAAACTGTAATAAAACAAGATGTTAAGACTCATATAAGCAACAAAATGCTTACTTATACATTTAGCATGTTTACTTATCTTTAAAAATAGGAAAAAGTCAGATGTTCTACAACTATAGGGTAGGGCTGCACAGTCTATCGTTTCAGCATTGATATCGCAATGTGATAATTCGCAACAGACACATCGCATGATTATAAGCAATGTTTAGTTTGTATTATAATTTATAATTTGCATGATTTTTTTATGCCTGTGATTGTATAATGATTTTAAAAGCATTTAGGAATAAGAAAATGTTCCACTTGTGACTTTAACAATGATTAATTGTATTGAATTATTATTATCATTCACTTATTGTACTTGAATACTGTTAAGGCCCATTCACACGGGCACACTTTTTGCTTGCGTTTTCCGACGACGTATAACGCCTCGTGACTAAATAAAGGGTGCCAATGTGATCATGCACACCAACGCGCAAAACGCCAGGCGTAAAAGCGTCATTTTTAAAGAAACGCCTCATGCTCGTTTTTTCTTTTTGACATGCAGATTGGCACTTTTGTTCACGTGCACGGAGCTGCTGAAGATACAGTAAACAGCACTTGGAGGCGCTCAAGAGCAAAACTGTCAATGCGAGCGCACATTGAAGAAGATCCCCAGAGGCGACATGAACTTGGAGCTGCTTATTGCACTGGTGAACAACAATCATTTCTTCGCTAGAGCTGGAGCTGCTACTTGAACCATCCATGCTTGTTCGAATCACCAGTAACTTTAACAACAAGCTTGTCAACTTTCTGTCTTTTTCTTCTGTATTACAAGCAAGTGTCAGAAGCTTAAAGTTGTGTAGCGCTACCTAACGTAAAGGAGTGATTTTGCATACTCTTCTACTCGATAAAAAATCGTGAAAATCGCTTGGGTTTGAATGCGAAAAAATGTCTCAAAAAGCGCCTGGTTGTGTACGAGCCTTTAGACTTACTCACAACATGTGCAAATATAGATATGCACTGCAAAAAGCACAGACAACAACGAAAATGTGTCGGGGAAATTTATAGATTGTTTATTAGATATTATGGAGATGCATTCCCACTGCAGATTCATTCCAATTGCTCTAACATTATAAATTCTTTCCAATTAGAGATATTAAGTCATCTGGTGAAATTGTATTTGTATCGCAATATATATATATAGCAAAATAATAAAATAACACAATGCTAGATTTTTCAAATATCGTGCAGCCCTACTACAGAGTATATTATACCACGATACACTACAGTTTACTGTAGTAAAAACTAAAGCATATTACAGTATATATTACAGTTCAAACGTTTATTATGGTTAATACTACAGTGTGCTGTAGCAATTAAGGTTGCACGGTTTACCGGTACTTAGGTAGCACCGCAATATGGCTCCAAAATACTGGCGATGCTACTGTAGTGTGTAAACAGTAGTATCGTCATTACAGTTGTGCCAGAAAATAATCAATAGACCACATTATTTTACTTTTATTATAACTGTCTGCATACAGGTTGTAGTTTGCTGCTCTCATGACAGATCATATGGCGTGATCAATGATTTATTCATTTATTTTATTAATGTTATTGCAATAACAACAAAAGAGTCACAGTATTTACAAAAAAATAAACAAATAAATAATGAGGGAATTAAGAATTTTTATGTCATTGTATTATGACATAGAAAATATAGTATTTCTGACAATTTGCTTTATTTCGTAGATTTAAGTTTTGAATTAATACAGTATCGTGATACTACTTGGTACTGTGATACATCAGCTGCTATTGTGTCGTGGCCTGAATTAGTGGCCTAGTAGCGATCATTAACAAAAGTTGTAAATAATACAATATAAACAATATAATAAACGTTACTATAGTATGGTTTAAAGTACACATTTACTATTTACGATAAATTACTAGTGTTTTTTTTCCAGTGGGAAGCTAAGCATTAGATAGTAAAAAGTTTAGTATGTTAAAATCTCACTAAAAACCTGTCACACAGTTTTTGGATATAGCATATACTTAGTATGGTAACATGCTAAATGCTAATCAACAATTAGCATAATTGACCAAGAGCTTTTATACAAAAATGTCAATGAAAGCTTGTATAAACAGACAAGACTGGAAAAAATATTATAGAAACCACTTGCTAATATACATGCTAATGAATATGCAGATTTAAACATGTTTCCAGATTCCGTCAGAAGCCTTTAGCCTGGCTAGCCACTTGTCAGAACACAGGTGGAACAAAATCAAATAGGAAAAAAAACTGCATATCGCCCTGGCAGAACTGAGCAGTGCCAATAAATGCTTTTAGCAACTATTACTTCTGTGGGTGGACCACATTCAATCAATAACCAAGCAAATAAAAGCAGCGGGCACTCAGAGCATAGAAACCGCCTCATAACTGTGAGACGGCGCTGAGGCACGGCTAACATTAAAACATTAGGCATATAATACGCACAGAGGGTAACCGCAATACTCTTGTGTGATGCTACAGCTTTCGTGGAATGTAAAAACCGTGTAGAGGGGTTTTATTTAAATGGAAAATTCACCCAAAAATAAAAATGGACTTACAATTTATCCCTCCCTCATGTGGTTCCAGACCTGTATGCATCTTTTTTTCTTCTGTTGAACTCAAAAGAAGCTATTTTGACAAATGTTGAAAATTGCTAGACACTAACTTCCATTGAAAGGAAAAAAAATACTATGTAACTCAATAATGACTACTAGTTTTTAACATTCTTCAAAATATCTTCTTTTGTGCTCAACAGAAGAAGGATAAAAAAAAGCTAATTGCAAACCTGCAGGGAAGGGATTGTGGTTGTTTTTATATTTTGATAGAGAGTGTTGGAGGCCAGGATACCTCTCATTCAAGCCAGTTATTAAGCTTTAAGACTTTCCAGCCTTCAAGGTAAAAGTGTAAAAGGTTTACAAGTGAGTATGTAAGACAGCCGGAAGGAGTGTTGTTTCATGTTGGGAGAACAACCGAAAACTGGTAGCTGTTACAACATGTAATAAAAAAGGCATCTCTGATCAATTTATTGAAAGGCTGTGTGAAATAAAATAAAATCAAATCAAATGTGGTTTTATGTTGCTGTTTTTAAGTCAAGCATGGTAGTTCTTACGTAAAATTATGTAAAACTTTACACTAAAGCCTTTTTGAATAAAATTTAATAAAATATATATCTGGTTTTTATGTTGTAAGTATACATCTCACGTAATAAATACTGTACAAGTATTAAAAATGATAATTATAAATTTTAAAAGGTTTATTATTTAACTTGAAAGCTTAAATTAAATTAAATTAAATTAATTAAATTAAATTAAATTAAATTAAATTAAATTAAATTAAATTAAATTAAATTAAATTAAATTAAATTAAATTAAATTAAATTAAGGTTATGTACTGTAAGAACAACTGAAGCTTGGTAAGCTCTAATATAAAATAATAAAAAGCTTCCATTTAATAAAATAAAATAAACCAAACTAAGCAACTAAAGCTTGGTAGCTTTTAAATGAAATAATAAATGGTCGCTCTAATAATTTAATTGAAAGTCTTTATGAATAATTAAAAAAAAAAAAAATATATATATATATATATATATATATATATATATATATATGGTTTCAACACCACTAGTTTCAAAAACACTGCTTGGTAGCCCTTACCTGACATGGACACCTCTGAAATTAAAAAATAAAAATAAATAAAATAAAAATACATGTGTATATACATACATGTATATATATAGATACACACGTAAAAACAACTGAAGCTTGTAGCTCTTACATAAAATACTAAAAAAACAGTTGTAATAATAAATAAAATTATGTAAATAGCAGTAAAATAATTTAAAAATTTACACAAAAAACTTTATGACTAAAACTCAATAAATATTTTTTATGTTGTAAGTACATCTTATGTAATAAATACTTAGTATACTAATAATAATAATAAACATAAAAAGGTTTAATATTTAACCTGAAAGCTTCCATAAAATAAAATAAAATAAAATAAAATAATAATAAAATAAAATAAAATAAAATAAAATAAAATAAAATAAAATAAAATAAAATAAAATAAAATAAAATAAAATAAAATAAAATAAAATAAAATAAATAAAATATGGTAATGTATTGTAAGAACAAAGGAAGCTTGGTAGCTCTTACATAAAATAATTAAAACCAGCTCTAATAATTTACATGAAGGCTTCTAAATATAAAACAAAATCGGGTTTTATATTGTAATATCGTTTTTTTATTTAATTCAAAGCCTTTATGAATAAATAAAGCAAAATAAAACAAAATAAATTAAAATAAATATGGTTTCATATTATAAATAAAACAATGCTTGGTAGCCCTTACTTGACATAATCAAAGGCACTTCTGAAATAAAATAAAATAGAATAAAATAAAATAATAATAAAATAAAATATTTATTTCCTGTTTTATCAGGAAATTTACCTAAAATAAGTAAAATAAAATAAAAATATAATAAAATAAAATTAAATTAAATTAAATTTAATTTAAATTAAAACAACTTTCTTTTAGTTTATTTCCTGTTTTATCAGGAAATTTACCTAAAATAAGTAAAATAAAATAAAATGAAATGAAATGAAATGAAATGAAATAAAATTTTAATTAAAACAACTTTATTTTAGTTTATTTCCTGTTTTATCAGGAAATTTACCTAAAATAAGTAAAATAAAATAAAAATATAATAAATAAAATAAAAATATAATAAAATAAAATAAAAATATAATAAAATAAAATAAAAAGTTCGTAATATTTTTTCATTGTTTATTTGCTATCAAGTAAATCTATTTTTTTTGTAATATAATCTATTTGTTTCCATAAAAAATTGTGAAACACATAAATGATGACAAAATTATATTTTGAGTAGCTAATTTTTTAATCTGAGCACGATTGTCTTTTAATCTCCACACAGAAAGGACAAAGCTAATAAATGATTAAATCACACACCGTCCTCCACACCTGAACGATATGGGATGAGAGGTTAACATATCGTTGGGTTCTGGTGAAAACGTGGCCTTTATTCTGGCACCTAATGGGCGTAACACTCGCCCCTCTGTTCCCTCCTTCTCTTTCCCGCCTTTACGTTGCAACTAACAGGATTTACTGTACTCAGCCTCCCTGCCTAGCTTTGTGCTGAATTATGCATACTTGCGCTTGTGTACTCACATGCATGGCTAACGCTGTGATTAGCATAAAAGCTTTTTAGTTTTTCCAGGTGGGAGGGGGTAATATTTGTGTTGTATGGAGATCTCGAATGGCACAAGATTAGCAATGTGTGTATCTGTGTATTTGTTTAGGGGAACCATAGAGTGTGGTAGCATTGCTAGCATGTCAGGCTATATATTATTTTGTCTGGCTCTGGCTAAAACATATGGGCTCCCCAGCTGTTGTAAATATGCAAATATGGAACAAACGCAGACGAACTGACCCAGACATACCACTCCGCTGCTAATATGCGTTTTAGACATCAGACTTGTCCAGACAGACGCATAAGCAGACCCCCCCATACCCCCCAACCCCCAAACCAAACCAACCCCAAAATTAAACTGCCCTCTCCTCTCAATTTAAACCAAATCACCCCTCCAAGATTACAAATCACACCTATGAAGCACAAATGTTATTCTAGATGACTAACGGCACCGTTAGCATCACTAGCATCTAACATGCTAGTTTCACAAGGGCAAAGCAAGAATGAAAAACAGAAAGACTAATGAATATTTTGGGCTCAAAACCTTATGAGATGAGCTACATCTAAAGCTGTACAATAAGCATATTTATTAATCAAAATATTTAACATGTAAATTATGTGTAAAGTTGCTCAAATGTCCATAACAGCCCCAACCAAAACAAATATTTGAGTTTCTTTGTAAATTTTTAAAAGGGAGATTCTTCAACAGTCTTTACGGTTTATATTGCTATCATAACACATTTCTGGTCAACCCAACTTAATTTTAGTGTGTTACAACATAATGAAAACCTAAAATTGCACGGTGCAGAAACTAGTTAACATGGTTGATGGTTAGGAGGCCATGATAAAGAGAGGCCAGTGGGCAAATTTGGCCAGGATGCCAGGGTTAAACCCCTACTCTTCTTGAAGGACATCCTGGGATTTTTAACGACCACAGAGATTCGGGACCTCGGTTTAACGTCTCAGCTGAAAGAGCTCACTGAGCAGTATAGTGTCTCCATCACTATACTGGGGTGTTAGGACCCACACAGACTGCAGGTTAAGCGCCCCCTGCTGACCTCATTGGCTACAGCACACACTAGCAGATCAATAAGCAGAGATAATTATACCCGTCCGAAAATAAAAACATTTAAAAGAAGCATTTATTGGCAAATAACAACTTGACTACCAATCTTACATCACTAGTTTAGGTCATACATTTTGGTATAACTAATCTTATACACATTATGGTAGCTTCTGAGCCTCAGATGGATGTACTCAGTACTGACTACTACAATGGGAGATGTTTCGAAGATCTCAAAAAAAAATTAAATGACTAAAATTGGTCAAATCTGAATCAATCCAACAACCTCTTCATCACCCTCGCTAAAAAACCAACACACATTGTACACAGACATCTCCCCAAGCAGGCAGGCTAACTGCCTAAGCTCCTTTCAGATCTTCAGCTCCACTGACATGATTGTAATAAAACAAGTGTGAAGTTTTGTATTGTAAGGAGGAACACAATGTTGCCCGGCGAGCGTTTGTGTGAAGGGCGCGGATTGTCGGGTCCCACGGCACAGCAGTGCACCAGGGCCTACGGTGAGGAGTGCTGTGCATGCTAATGAGGTCATTATGGGAGGCTGTCTGGAACCGGGCCCTGCGAGTGAGGGATTTACGTAGCTCGACTACCCAGTCACAGATGTCACAGATGGCACCAGCATCAGATGCTTTGTGTGTGTTAACGCCATATTTTTCTCCCATTTCGAATGACAGAACACTACTACAGCTTAACATAAAGACTGGCAGACTGTAAAAGGATACAAGTGATAAAGGAAACCTGCACATATGCCATTCTTGTTCAAAGGTGGTGTGAATTACTGATCCTACCAAATAACGGGTAAGCGAAATAAGCATATGCAAATGCAATTATCTGGAATCTGCATACGGGTCCTTGATTAGGCAGATGGGCAGCGTTTAAGGTGCCGCCATCTTGGCAGGGAGACAGCTGGCAGGCATCGTCGGCCATTTTGTCGAAGGCACTGCCCAGCGGAGGCTAGACGGGATGGCGGGTATCTTACAATTGTCTGGCACTTCGTTTGTTTTACATAATACAAATCAGGACCTTCAAACAAGACATCCCAGCAGCTAGAATGCAGCGTTAAGCTAACGTTAATTAACTAATGCATAGAAGATTACTGAAATATTTCCTTACCAAATTCAACTGGATCTTGTTGGGCATCCAAGGATACTGGAACTATCCAGTATCCAGTCTTTTTGAAGTTGCATATCTCAGTTGTCCACATCCCAATGGATCTCTGGCCATGCAGGAGCAACTTTTGAAGAACTTGTGCACAAGCTCCATCTCACTGTGTCCTCCATTGGTCTGCAACATTATTAATACCCATCAAGTGCCACGGTCAAGGGTGAAAGCCGTAACGAAGTGCCCAGGGAGAGTAAGCACCATGCCCTTCACCTGCAAATCACAGCCAAGTCCTTCTCCAGGCCACTCGAATAGTGACGGCCATCAAAAAAAATCACGTAAAAACCATTGTGGAAAAAGTGAAAAGAGATTCATACTGCTCTCTCATCCCGGCCCATTAGGTGTAGAGCACTTTGTGCATGCTTAGGAGGAGGACCACTAAAAAAAGAAGGCCTCTTGATTTAGCGTAAAAGAGATCTCCGTCAAGCACTCATTACAACAGTCAGGGGGAATGTGCACTCATGGCGAAAAAGGAATCAAAGACGGGGGAAAAAAAGACCTTTGACATTCTTTTTCTACTCATTCTCCAGCAGGCAAAGTTTTATCAAGTGATGCCGAGCCTGGAAAGGCCCTCTGGCAGAACCACACACGCATACACACACACACTCGGCGTTGCATGAAGAGCGTCAAGGCTGTTGGCCCTCTCTTTAGCTGATGCTAGTTGACTGAGAATGGGCTGAGAGAGAGAAAGCTGAACACACAAGCTCCCATGGCTCCATGGCTGGAGGCAGCGTTGGGCGACCCCTGGCAGCATCTCTCCTCAGTATTGATTTCTCTCCCTCCTCGCTGCTGAGGAGTCGGTAGCCGGCGGGGAAAGCGAGCTGCCTCTCCTGCCCACTCCGACGCTCCCTGGCTGGCCCCTGCCGTCTCTCAGAGACCTGAAGACGGAGAGTCGGGACCGATGGAAGAGAGCCCATGGCGGTCCGCAGCTGTGTTCACCTGCTCCGGGTTCACTCCTCCACCACTATCGCTACTCCCACTCTCTGCTCGTCTTCCGACTCCTGCCAAAACAACAGTGAGGGAGAGAGAGAAAACAAGTTTAGCTTAACTTTCAGCGTTTTGCCCATTGCAAATGTCAATCCGCAGCTTTGATCAGGGAGATGTGCAAGGTGAATGTTTTGGCATCTGCTCTCAGTTAGTAATGTGAACTTTGTAACCTTGGAATGAAAAAAAGGCTGAGGCAGGAGATTTTTTGAGTTAAGCATGTCAGGCTGAAAGAAACTGTCTGCCAAGTGCACTTAGAGCCCCTATGCTGATGCTTCCCCCATACAGCGGACAAAACCGGGACTTTACACAGGCGCTAAGTAAGCTACAGTACTTGTAAACAATGTAGATGATGACAATGTTTTCTTGTTTTCTTTTAGATTTTTCTGAAATTATGTAAACGATATCGGAATTCAGTTGCCATGCAAATCAGTTCAGTAGGACATGCCTTTATGGATTGTGCATTTTAAAGATGAAAAACAAATTAGACTAATGAATTTCCATTAGTTCGTCTTTCCATGTCCAATCTTTAAGATTTTCTGCTATTTTTTTTAGGGTAGACATGACAATTTCTTATATATTTAAAGACTTGATTGTGGGAACTTGATAATTGGTATAATCTCAAATCTATTTTTTTTTTAAAGAAACTTCGAGCTGAAAGTTTCACCTCGACAAAAATGACGTTGGTCTAAAGTGGGTTAAGTGCTGAAAAATGGGGGACCGCTTCAGAGTAGGGGGGCAGGGTGCTACCGAGGGGGCGAGCTGCATGTCTCAGACACAATAATACTATTCATTGGGTCCAGACATGGGTGTTAACACCCCTCTGGCAGCACACAATGGGGCTCCCTGGCATTGAGACAGCCTCGCTGATATTGTTAGTTCAGGGCAGCGTTCGGCCGGCCGCGGGAGAAAGCGTCGGCATTGTGCCGGACCGGCAGGACGGGCGGAGGGAGGTGAAAGGCGAAGAAAGAGAGAACAGTGTATCTGTCAGCTCGAAGGGAGAGGGATGGGGCAAAAAAGGGGGAATCGGTGGGGGACGGGGCATGGCATTGGACTTGTGAAAAAGAATCCCTAAAAAGAAGATGGGGGTGAGAAAAAGATTGCACTATAAATATTATTTAAGGGGGGACAGGGAGAAGAGGCGGAGGGAACGGGTTTGAAGGTTGGGGCTGGGAAGCTGCTTTCTGCGTTTAGGTGCATTTCATGCCTGCCACAGTTACAAAGCACAGGGGAACAATGAAACTGTGTGGCGATGGATAAAAAAAAATTTATTCAGGGAGCTTACAAGGGAGAGCGTGAGAGAATACGAAAGAGCGAAAGAGGGAGGGCACTGCTGCAGTCGCCTCACGAACGAGATCAGGTACGCCACTGACATCCAACTACCGCGAGATGTACATCTCACCAGCTTCCCCATCTCTGTGTCCACGTGGGGAGCAAGACAGAAAGGAGGAGAAGGGAAGGGGAAAGCCGAAAAAGAAGCTCTGACAACTGTGCAATACAGTTTAGCAAGCAAAATATTGCAGATATCAGGTTAAATCATCTAAAAATGCTGGCCAGTTTCCACCAGACATCGAGATCCTACTCTTGAGATCATATTCTGATCTGTGTTTGACTTTCTGATTTTTAAATAATACCATAAGTTCTCATCTAATGCTAAAAATGTGGCTTGCAGAAAAGCTTTGCCTTTTTGTGCTAAGAATTAGCATTGATGCACACATATTTTAATCAATAATTAAAGTCAATACATTTCATATAAGGAAGATGTGTATCTTGATGCATTCAAAAAAATTAAAGGAATTTCTTAATTCTTATTTGCTAAAAACGTGTTCTCCAATCTCCACTGTATCTTGTACACAGTTTAACATGAGCTCTAAATATTTTACAGATGTGCAATACTTGTGAAAAGCTAGAGAATCCAAGGACTGTATTTGACAAAAAAAAAAAAAGATTTTTGCTAAAGAAAAAGATACCAAAGCCTTGCCTTTCACTTTTACAACAGCAAGGCCAATCAATCTGCCCTTGTGAGTTCCTACTTGCTACGTTGCAGAGGCTTAAGAAAATCTTGGCAAAATCTATGATCACTCCACATTCTGACAACAACACACTTGAAATAAAGCATCAGTACACACAATTAAATGGCACCAGTTTTGCCCTTACACAAAAATACACAAACCCATTTCAAAGGAGCCCTAGTTTCAAGGCATCTTCTGCCCAACACCAAGCCTGCTTTTCAAGAATACTACTTTATGAAACACTACTGTTTGTTTCCCTCCTGGTTAACACAGAGCATTTGTTCCCATGGCAACCTCACCTCCTCTTCCGTCTCTGACTGACGGCAGGGCAGTGGGGGCGCGGCCCTGCTAAGGACACACCCCCTGCGTTTAGAGCAGCCCATAAAGAGAGAAGAACAATTTGATACACATTTGATCCATTTAAATGTAGTATGTAAAATTTCAACTTAAAATATCTATGTACTTTGATAAAAATTGACCTAAAAGAACAGCTAGCCAAAAACATGAGCAAAAAATTATGCAGTTTTGGTTTGTGTATCTTCCAATTCTTTTTGTGTTTTGAATACTGTTAAATAAAACTTGGTTGATCCAGTAACCCAAAATGTTTTACATTTGGAAATTTTGTGCTCATATGTGGCACGGATCTGTTCTGTTCTATATCATATGTGGAAATAAATCAGATATAAATCATATGTGACAATGCGACTATCATGTAAACAGGCAGATTGGATTTATTGAGGCATTTTGTTTTGTACATCACTAAACTTTTGACAATGTGGTACTTCTCCGCTGTTTAACGACATCAAAGAAAGAGCGTGTCTGGAAACGACGACGCGGTAAACAACAACAACACCTGAGGAAACATGGAGGAGGAAAGTGGTCAGTGGTCGACGGCAGAAGTTACCTGCCTTCTTGCCCTGTGGGTGAATGGTGGAGGACACCATATATGTAAACCATAGGCGCAAGCTGCGATGACAGCCCTTTCCCTACTCAAAATCCTTTTAAAGTTGGGTGAACTTCGCATATTTCGCAGAGCTAAAAGCAAGACAATTTCTTCCATCATGGCTAGTGTGGCGCAGATGCTAGAACCCGCTTTTTACGGATGCGCGACATCGTAAATTGTATGGCAAGTGTAAACACATGAATCAAATGTGGGTCACAATTAAAGTAACGTGTAAACAGACACACCAAAAAAATCAGATATACTGTAGGCAACAAATTGGAATTGGGCATCAAGACCTGACAGTGTAAACGTGACCTTATACATCACCGATGAATGTAAATCATGATATGACGACTGTATGGATGACTCTCATTTCCTGTCACGGCTGCAGGAAGATTTCAGACACTAAAAGAACTTCATCAGAGGGAAAATCTGAGTAGCAGACATGTCAGTTAAACCAACAATCAAAGATCACAAACTTTAGCTTAGGATTTCAGGAATCTTTTATCATTTTCTCAAATTTGTCTCAGATGACCAAATTGTGGCTGAAATCGCAGAATGTGAACTTTAGTGAAAACTCCTCTACTTGTTTGAACAGTCTCATAGCAACAGTGCAACCAATACTATAAAAGCAGGTGCGTGTCTACCCATTTAACCTACCAATCCGCTTGTTAAGTGGTGATGTATGGAATACAGTTTCCGGGTCCAAGCCGCTACTCATTTGAATTGAGAAAATATTCGTTTATGGCCACTTTTTAGTCATATCACACATTAAAGTGAATTTTATATAAAAACATGGTGTACACACCAGTCTCTGGGCTTGCTGCATCACGGACACCAATATTTTAACAATTTCTAAACCATTTATCACTTTCTGGCCATCGGATGTTAGGCATAGATGTATATATTGCGATCGTGATTTTCGTATGACATCGCTTTATAAACGTTTATTATTACCATTGGTTGAGTATCCCCATACAGTTTGATATAGCACTTGGACCCAGAAGCCGCTTGCCATGACGTCACACTTAACAAACGGATAGCAAGATGAGAAGCTTGACTGAGGAGACCAGTTTGAAAACAATCATTCTGTTTCATATAACGTGCTTTTAAGATCAACAACATTGCAATTTCGTTCTTCCGCAGTCTATTCGATTCACACGTCAGCATTCTGTCCGACATAATCTCCACATCACAAGCTCCGGCAGATCACAGTACAGCACATAGTCGGCTAAAGCCAAGCTGTGGGCATCTCTCGCTCTGATAACAGGCCGCATTATTGGGACAAGATGTTTGATGTAGGGGCCAGATATCCCCTCAGCGCTGCGACATAGATCACAGCACCAACCAGCGTCGGCTCTGGCTTTTCTAACTCCTTACTGAGACCACAGGGGAGCTGTTCCACTCTGCACATCAGTGGGTCTCCTCGCCACTGCCGTTTCATCTCCGTGGACTGTCTCCCAGGCCCGCATGAATAAGTAACCGCACACACGAGCTCAACTCTGGGCTTTGAAGTGCCGAGTGCCGGTAGCTGTTACACCCGGGCCGGATGAACGGGGCTCTGCCGCTCAGGTCAGAGGCCTTGCTGGCTGGTGGGTTAATGTACCTCTGTGGCCCTTTGTCCCGGTGGAAGGGATTACACTGGTGGGAGAGGGGCTGGACAATGTGACCCTCCTGAGAAGGGAGGGGCGCCAGGATTCCCTGCCATTGAGATGGGTGGTTAACTTCCCACTCAACTCAATTACCTAAGCCGAGTGAGGGAGTGAACGTCTCAACCACCTGAGAGAGGGAGAGGACTGCAGGATTAGTGGAGACTGATAATGATAGCTAATAAAGGACAATGTACAGTTAGCTGGCTATTGTTGAGAAAATATGATGGGATCCTTCAATAGTTTTGTATTATTAAGAAGAGGGTTTTTATGATAACGAGTGGCTGATTGTACAGTATACCTCTTCAACATATGACTGCTTACGAAATAAATAAAGAAGTAAAAATGTATAATAATATAAAAAATATTAGGGATGTTCCGATCAGGTTTTTTTGCCCTCGAGTCTGAATGAGAGTCATTTGATTTTGAGTATCTACCGATACCGAAACCCGATCCGATACTTCTTTAATACATAAAAAATAAAGAAGAGTGAAGAAACAGATCTAGGATGTTGCTTATTTTTTATTTAATTCACCTTATTTTAACATTTAACAACTCTGTTAACATACAGAGCACTCCTGTGAGGTAGCTTGAGCAATCGAGCAATAAATAACATACATTTTTCACTTTTAGACTTTAGTGCAACAGTAAATATAAAAAAAAATCGAATATACAAACAAATAGCACCTCAACTGAAAATACCCGGCAGGCAATCCCAAGTTTGCATATTTCACAGTTTGCTACAGCAATGTTGTAGTCATCAACTTTATAATACCTCCAGACGCAGACATGTTCACACTTTCTGCTTCAAGCTGCTTCCGTGTTCAACTTTGCCAGCATTTAACCAATAGCGTCTCTGCAGCAAAGTGATGTCATGCTGCACAAGTTGCTGTTTCTGTGTGAAGTCAAAAAAGAGGACTAACTTTGCGTCACTGTATAACTATAGATGTGTTAAAAATAAGGAGAATAAACATATATGTTCGAGTCCTGATCGGGAGATAACGTCCGATTTCAATCGAGTCTGAAACTGCATGATCGAGCCTGATTTCCGGTCAGGTGATCAGATCTGGACATCCCCAAAAAATATATTACTTTTGTTTTTATGATCATTAATTATGCTAAGAAGCTATCAAACAAAATCGCTAAAAAATACTACACACATAAAGCATCTTATATATTACATAACTTTATATAATATATTAATTATTATTATTATTAAATTTCAGAAATTATTTTATTTCATGTAATAATAATAATAATAATAATAATAATAATAATAAATTCATTCATTCATTTTCTTTTTCGGCTTTGTCCCTTTATTAATCTAGGGTCGCCACAGCAGAATGAACCGGCAACTTATCCAGCATGTTTTACGCAACGGATGCCCTTCCAGCTGCAACCTATTAATGGAAAACACCCATACACTCTTATTCACACACGTACACTACAGGCAATTTACCTTCCCCAATTCACCTATAACGCATGTCTTTGGACTTGTGGGGGAAACTGGAGCACCCTTATAAAATTTATATGAGTATTATTTATAACTGTATAGTCTTCTCTTTTATATTTATTCCTTTAAACAAGGGATCGTTTGCTAACCAGCTGAATGCCATGAGAACACCCTCAACCAAGCAAAAAGCATCGTTCACCACCAGCTACCACTCAAAAGTTTCACCAGTTTCCAAATGACTCCTAAAGCATGAAATACTGTTCCCTATCTGCAGCAACAACATGGTCTATGTTTTCAGATCCGAGTGCCACTGAAGAAAATAAGTCAGCATCGATGTCAAACATTTATGGGTTTCTTTACAGTCTTATACTTTACACAACATCTTCTCTCATTAAGTGCAAGACGGAACGAAAACCACAAGTTAATCAAAACAAAAGCACCCTTGAGGCACTCTCTCAAAAAGCAGATCACAAAACCAGATCTTGTCAAGTAGGCCAGAGCCAAAAGAAACATACATAGACCGAAAACTCAGACCGCGGAGCATGTTAAATCTCACAAATCTGGTATCAACAGGGCAAGACTATGTGACTGCTATGTGTAAAGACAGTGGAAAGCAGAGGCGCTAGCAACCAGGCGCACTTAAGACTCTTTATGGCCCTCAGTAGAGCCTTCCTACACCCACCACCACCTTCAATGCCTGACTAGCCCAGCTCACTGTTAGCCGTATTGATCCTGACAAGGAGGAGGGGTGGGGTTTTTTCTATACATACACTGTAACGTAGCGCAGTCACTTGTCTATCCTCTCTGACCCCTTCATCTCACTCATCAAGGTTAAAGAACTCTCCAGAACGAGGAAGGGAAAGCTAGGCTGGTACTCATGGTGGAGGAGAGAGAGAGGGATTTTCACGGTGAGCTTATCTGTCTTCATGAAAGTAACTGCCTCGGGGTGCCACTGTAACAGAAGCCCCCACCCTCGACCCAAACACAATCACACATCCCACTCAATTGAGCAGAAATAGATTTACGAAAAGAGGTGACAGTAGAGCGCAACGCAACATTGTACATAACATCGCAGGGGAAATGCAGCGATGATCACTCAAATCGAGCTAATCTCGTCACAAAACTGAAATGTAACAAAGGTTTCTTTGATAATGTGAATGAAACTACATTTTGATGAACGTAAAATGCTGTGACGTGTTTGACAATGTATTAGGAATGTTTATTTGTCAATT
This sequence comes from Danio aesculapii, assembly GCF_903798145.1. Lineage (NCBI taxonomy): Eukaryota > Metazoa > Chordata > Actinopteri > Cypriniformes > Danionidae > Danio > Danio aesculapii. Next base: position 18,907,485 of record NC_079456.1, on the reverse strand, counting down.
AATTTGGATCTCCATTAGCCACTACCAATGTTTCATATTTTAGGACAATGTTATTTTGATAATTGGTTGATTTTAGGTTGTGTTGGAAAGTGACCAAAATCCATCGTCGAGCCAACATCTAAAACCAGCGTCATATTTACATCAAATACTGACATTAATTGGTCAGGTATGGCAACAAAAATAAAACGTCTGATAGACGTCAAATTGGTAACGTCCACACAACGCCAAGCTATAACATCATTAGATGTTGATATTTGGTTGATGTTAGGTTGTGTTGGAAAGTGACCAAAATCCAACAGAGCCAACATCTTAAACCAACGTCATATTGATGTCAAATACTGACATTTATTTGTCAGGTATGGCAACCAAAATCCAACGTCTGATAGACGTCATATTAGTAACGTCCACACAACGTCAAGCTGTAACATTATTAGACGTTGATATTTTGTTGTTTTTAGGTTGTGTTGGAAAGTAACCAAAAATGCAACATCTGTCCAACATTGGACATTGATGTTTGACTGACGTTGGGTTCTGACGTAAACCCAATTTTTTTTGCACTGCAAAAAGGGGCGGGATTAAACAAGATGGTTAAACATTAAAAAAGCAAGCGACTGCTCTATATTTTAAATTTCTATACAGAAAGGTCATGTTTTGATCTTCTATTGATCTCGCGCAATCATGTGATGCGATTTCGCAAAACTTTTTGAACAAGCTTGGTTTCCGGTCTGCCACATCCGTATGGGTATGAATGGAAGTCTATGAGGCGAAAAGTGCAGTGTGACCTCGGTTTACGAATAAGAGAGACTTGAGTATTTGTATAGAGTATTTACTAAAACCACTACTTTGAGTTTTGCTTTAAAAAATCTTGCTAGTGAATGCCAGTATCTTTTGTTTAATTCATTCATTCATTTTTATTTCAGTTTAGCTCTTTATTAGTCAGGGGTCGCCACAGCGGAATGAACCACAAACTTATCCAGCATATGTTTCACGCAGCGGATGCCCTTCCAGCCTTCACTGGGAAACCCCCATACACACTCATTCACACACATACACTATGGACAATTTATCTTATTAAATTCACCTATACCGCCTGTCTTTGGATTGTAGGCGAAACCAGAGCACCCAGAGGAAACCCACGTGAACACGGGGAGAACATGCAAACTCCACACAGAAATGCCAACTGACCCAGCCGGAGCTCGAACCAGTGACCTTCTTGTTGTGAGGCGATCGTGCTACCCACTGCGCCACCGTGACGCCCCATTTGTTTAATTTATTTACTTTATATTTTTCAACAAATTACTAAAAATGTTGCCTTATTATGATAGGACAATATTTAGACAGGTTGCTAAGTTAAAGAGAGAGAGGGGGGATAAGTTCATGAAAAGTCTGTAAGAACTGCAAGACTTGAACTCGAATGCCCAAAGTGCAATGGTGCTATACGTTGCGCACTACCCACAATGCTATCGGTGCCAATTAACAATTAAGATATGATCCTGTCCAATTTAGTTAGGTTTGATTTATTTTCCAGAAAATCCAATTCAATCATACATCGTACCTTAAAAGCTGTACTCAAGAAACAGGAATAGTTTCTCAAACTAAATGTGCTTTGGTTTGAGATACTTTGAGAAACCATAACTTTTAGATCACCCCCCATGTTCAGCTGCATTATAGGCCATAAACGTCTTTTTTTTTTACAAAGCTTTTGCACATTTGACACTGAATCAGAGACGTGAATATTTGTGCAACACATTTTCTAAACACCACTAGTTTCAGTTTTGCTTTAAAAAAATCTTGCTTTACCTGTCTAATAGATGTTGTTCATAGGGAATGACAGAGTAATATGCTTAATTTATCCTTACATTTATCAACAAAGTTACTTATCTTTTGCTGTTAACAATTAATTTTTGGATCCTGTGTGATTTGGTTTGATAGGCTTGACTTACATTAAAGGTTATTGCACAGGTGTGCTTTTTACTTCCTAAAAAAGTGAAGCCTAAACATTTGGATTGCTCCCCAATGTTTGGCTGCAGTATAGCCCCAAACCCCCTCTACCCTTCCATGTTAACAAATAAAAAAAGATTCAAACTAAAATCACATTAGACAAATAATTTATATAATTCTAGGTAGTTGTTATCAAGCTGGTGTATGTTCAAGTTTTTTATAATAACGTTGCTATTTAGTTAGGACTGTGCAGATTTTAGGCTTCCATTGATGTAATTGGATTTTTGCTTCAGTCTTCAACAGTAGAAGAAAGTGGATGATCTTTGGACACAAACAATATATAGTATGGCTCAAAAGGTGATATCTCATCACATATTCAAAACATAGTTTGGCATTGTCAACAATAATAAGGACTAGGAAAATGCACAGTTACAACATCGAGACATCGTCCCAAATAGAACACGAATGGGTTTTTTTACTAGGCAGAAACTCAAACCGCTTCCCTGATGACGTTTGGCGGTTGCCAAATTAGCGTAACGAATGACCAAACTACCAAATAATACCTGCCATGAGTATAACCGCATTCACCATCAGGATGCGGTACAATTACTCTACTAGGAGAATTTTGCTTTATCAAACCAAAATAAATAAAGTAATCCAACATCAGTGACTGAAAGCTCCACCCCTTCCGCTATGTGAACAAAGCAGCGGCTATTGAGTATGTGAAGTGTCCATCATCCCACACTTCATTTTAACAATTAAATAAGTGCATCATCCGGGTATTTAAAGTGCCCTTATTCTTTTTAGAGTTTTCAGTGTGAACGCACTACTTACACTATTTATACTACAAAATGGCGTAGAATAGTGCATAAGCATGTGATTTGGGACTAGGCATAGGACAATAACCGGTTTCAAGGTTTACCGCGGTTTGGAAAAGTCAAGGTTTTAAAACTGCAGATTTTTTGTTATACCATTTCTACGATATATGTACAGGTTTCTAATTTTTTTTTTTTTTTTTTGCATATTAAGTTTATAGGGAAAATGATCTCTAGAAGAAAACTGTGTTTTAGAATCTAATGAAGACAGCAGAAGTCAACATTGATTTATTAATTATTTAGCCTGACATGTTATTGACATTTTTTTTTTCATTTTGACATATTTTTTTCCAGATTTAACTAGTTTTAGGGTGGAAAGATCTATTTTTTCACAGTGGAAAAAGTAGTTTTTACCCAGACATTTAAAAAGGATATATTTTAGAGCAGTAATCACATTCTGTGATACCATGAAACTTTGATATATTTTTCCAAGGAAATCATAACATCATAATCGTGTACCGGCCCATGCCTATTTGGGACTAGGCATGGGCCGATAAAAGATTTTGACGGTATGATAACCTTGGAAACATTATCAGGGTTTCACGGTATCACTGTATTGTGATTACTGCTCTAAAATATATCCTTTTTAAATGTTTGGGTAAAAAACTAAAACTTTTTCCCCTTTGAACGCAATATATTATATTTTGAGAAACATTTTGAAAATTTTTGAAAAGTAAACATGTAAGGCTAAATAATTCAAACAAATTTCTGTCTTCTGCAGTCTTCATTTGTTTCAAAAACACAGATTTCTTTAAAATTT
>NC_079456.1:18848909-18898909 GCF_903798145.1 Danio aesculapii | reverse complement strand
TATATCAAAACCCAAAATATTATTGACACCAAGCTTTTAAGAGCTATTGTTTTAGTACCAACAGATTGGGCCTCACAGCAAGGAGGTCGCTGGTTCTAGCCCTGACTGGGTCAGCTGGCCTTTCTGGCATGTGCCCCCTGTTCATGTGGGTTTCTTCCGGGTGCTCTGGTTTCCCCCACAGTCCAAAGACATGTGCTGTAGGTGAATTGGGTAAGCCTAATTGTCCGTAGTGTATGCGTGTATGTCCTGGTCCTCCAGGTTGGGGGTTGAGCGTTGGGCTAACAACCCACCTCATAAAAAATTAGATGTTACGAAACACCAATACAATGCGGCTAAATATCACCTTCGATATAAATGACCCAGGGAGTAAGTCCTAACAGACGTTTAGGTGGAAGTATTACCAATAATAATTGGTGTGGAGATCATCTAAAGCAGCCCAATCCTGATCCCAGAGATCTATTTACCTGTAAAGTTCAGTTCCAGTCCTACTCAAGTGCACCGTCTGTACTCATTAAACACTTCTGAAGATCTTAACTAGTTAGTTCATGTGTGTTTAAGCCTGACCGAACTTGCCATAAGGTAGATCTCAAAGAACAAGACTGTACATCCCTGATCTGAAGCAAGAGCCAAATTTCCTGCTTTTCCCATCCCGAGTTTAATCATAAACATTTGATCACAATGCTTCTGTTCGTGTGCGGCATACACGTTCTAACTGAATATCAATAATTCCTGATACATTTTCAAAGCATTCCACAAACAGCGCAATCTTCCATGGCATTTACAAATGGTAATGGTGCAAGTCAACAGACAGAACATCTTGAGGAATCTATAGATTTTCGTGTGTGCGTGTCATGGAAAATTTGTTTATATATGCTGCCTCTTCTCTCTCCTACGTGCATCATTTCGGAAAGTCTGCCTTCCGTTGAACTATCGAACCTTGCGTGTGTTATATTGAGTTCCTCTACAAAAGGGGGGCTCGTCCGGGTTGGCAAAGAGGAAGGAACAGCCCTAGATGAGGGTGAAAGGAGGTTAGCTTGTACGGAGTGAGGGGCTCATAGCCACGGGGTGCTAAGTCTCCTCTGATCCTCTGTCTCTGATTCCTCAATTCAATTCTTCCTCTGGGTGATCGTGATCTAGAACTAGGCCAATGTCACAGACTGTTTTTCTGGCTTACAAGACTGGGAAAAAGAGACTCATTCTGCTCTCACTAGGTCTGTTCATACCAAAAATGATAACTATAAAGATCGCACATTTCAGCTATCTATAATTATATTTGTGTCTTTAAAGGTGCCATGGAATGCACTGATACTTTATGTTTAAACTATTCTCTGATATCTAGATAGAAGGTGAGACTCATGTTAAGTGCAAAAAATCCCCCTATTTTTTTCTAAATTGATTTGGGGTGCTGGATAAATTTAGAATCTGTATTTTCTGAATTTTGCGTTGTCAACGAGCTGTGATGAGATGTCTGGTTGCATTACCCAAGAGCGCTATAATGGCAGTCTCATGTTCAAAATAAGAGTCCCACATACACAGGAAATATAATATGTATTAAACCTAAAACTGTATATATTTGTTGTAATCTCATTAGGAAAGGTTGTGGCCAATCAAATTCTTCTGAATGTGTGCATATTTCATGTTTTTTACCACGATTTTTCACTCATTGGATATACACGAGAGCGAGGAAGCAATAGTGAACAATGGTCAATTTCATGTACTGAACTCTTATTTTTCAGCTATGCTTAGTTATATGCAGATTTTTGCAGAGATTCTGTTTATTATCACCACTAGCAGTTTTGTAAACTGGTGCTTTGAATGCACTTCAAACATTCTGATTTATTTTCCATGACTTTATTGTTTATCATCTGGGCAGAAAAATCATTTTGTAAGTGATTCTAACAATGCTGCTACATTGTTTGGTTGTTGTTATAGTTGTGGACCAACCTTTACATGATCATAAGTGTGAACAGGCCTTTTCTTTTATTTCAGCTAGATAACCGTCCACCCCTTTTCACCATAAGCATGTTAAAATACAGGAAAAAAGGTACAAAAGCTGTCACAGTGCAAATTTTTATCATGTACACTGTAAAAAAATCTGTTATTTTACTTTTTTTTTCGCCATCTGGGGTGCTACAATATCAGTGCTACATAAATTTAAGGGAAATTTTAATTTGAGGAAATTTCTGTACTTTACCATCTGTTATTTTACAGTAAATGTTATTTTAACATCCATTATTTTATGGTAAATTTCTGTACTTTAACATCTGTTATTTTATGGTAAATGTCTGTAATTTAACGGCCATTATTTTACGGTAAATGTCTGTAATTTAACGACCGTTATTTTATGGTAAATTTCTGTACTTTAACATCTGTTATTTTACAGTAAATGTCTGTAATTTAACGGCCGTTATTTTATGGTAAATTTCTGTACTTTAACATCTGTTATTTTACGGTAAATGTCTGTAATTTAACGGCCGTTATTTTATGGTAAATGTCTAATTTAACGATCGTTATTTAATGGTAGATTTCTGTACTTTAACTGTTATTTTACAGTAAATGTCTGTAATTTAACGGCCGTTATTTTATGGTAAATGTCTGTAATTTAACGATCGTTATTTAATGGTAGATTTCTGTACTTTTACGGCCGTTATTTTACGGTAAATGTCTGTAATTTAACGGCCGTTATTTTACGGTAAATGTCTGTAATTTAACGGCCATTATTTTATGGTAAATGTCTATACTTTAACGGCCGTTATTTTACGGTAAATGTCTGTAATTTAACGGCCATTATTTTATGGTAAATGTCTGTACTTTAACGGCCGTTATTTTACGGTAAATGTCTGTAATTTAACGGCCATTATTTTATGGTAACTGTGTACTTCAATGCCCGTTATTTTACGGTAAATGTCTGTAATTTAACGGCCATTATTTTATGGTAACTGTGTACTTAAACGCCCATTATTTTATGGTAAATGTCTGTAATTTAACGTCCGTTATATTACTTAAAAAAAAACATAAAATAACATTTTTTTTTGTGTAGATACTAATATCTACATTATACGGTGTTAAAAAGGTACTAGTGCCAGCTTTATACAGTTTTTGTGTTTATAAGCGATATCAATATAAAACTACACATACAACATGTGTAAAACTGGCATACACCATGTTTATAACATGACGTCAGTTGCTACTTCCCAGCATACACCACACCTGTTAATAAAGGTACTGACAGGTAAAATGTGAGCAGGATCAGGGTTTATCACCCCAAAATGTTTGACAAGGCTCAGTGAAACACGGCTTTAAGGTTAGCAACATGGCTGCTTGTACTCTCAAAAACATTTTGCAAATCCTGTACTTTTAGGGATACAATAGTGTGATAGTGTCATAGTAGTACTTTAAGGGTGGGATGACACGGTGGCTCAGTGGTTAACACTGTTGGTGTTTCCGAGTACTGGGTTGCGGCTGGAAGGGCATCCGCTGTGTAAAACATATGGGGGATAAGTTGGTGGTTTATTCCACTGTAGTGACCCCTAATGAATAAAGAGACTAAGCCAAAAGAAAATGAATGAATGAATAAGGGTGCAAATTAAAGCTCTATTTTACTATACTATAGAGGTTTTGGGTTAGATAAGAAACTGTGTACAATTCTGTTACTGGAGGCTCACTCTCCTGCATAGGTTAGCTCCTTAACAACAATTTAATAGACCCGGGCCAGTTAATTAAGGACTTACTATATATACTATAAATTTCCAGACATGTATGATAAGGCAAGTTGGAGCTAAATTTTGCCGGGCTGAGTTTGGACTCCGGCTATTCCCCCAATCACAAGCTATTACACACATAAAGGTACAATGTTTGCACATTTTTTTCTGAGAATTCATAAAAAAACCTCAAAACATCCCCTTGAGATGCAATAGATACTACAAAATAGTTATCTCTTTCTCAAGGGCAAAGATCTCAAGGAAGTACTCTAAAAGTACAAAGACTCTAGTCTTTATATTACATTTTTTTCCTTTGTATGACACAACGGGAAATTATATGAACTCTAGTACTTATATGGACAGCGTTCTGACTGACTTACGCCACACTGCCTTCACAAGAGTGCCATAAAACGAGGCTACTTTCTTGTGTGGCGCACTGAATACACTGCGTGGGAGAGAGTGGGTGAGTTTGAGAATTCTGTGTTAAGGCAAGAGGAGAGAGAGAAAGAGAAAAAAAGTGCTCATTTCTTTTTCAATCTGTGTTTCACAATGCATGTGTGCCTGGAGAATTGCAGCTAAAGTTCACATGGGGGAGGGAAGGTACCTGCCCCCCATCTCGCAAAACCCACTAGAGTTGGGGAGAGGAGGAGGGGGGGGGGGGCTAGAAAAAAAGACAGAATGAAAAAAGTGCCATTGAACTCTGACTTGAGATTGTGAAGGGAGAGAAAGAGAGAGGGTGTGAGTCTGAAGAGGGTTAGAGAGAGGGCTTTAGGTGGAGGAGAGGGGGGTGGTGGAGGAGAGAAAGAAGGGAATTAGGAAGGTGAAGGACTGAACCACCCTCATAGCCTTTCCACATGAGCACACCTTATATACACACACACACACACCGCCAGGACTCCTGCAATATTTTAAAGGGATAAGGCTCTGAACAAAAGAATTAAAATATAGATCACACAAACGGTCTCTCCATCTCTTGTCCGGCAACAGTGTGGAAACAAATTGGATCAGAGAGTGAGTGAATGAGTAAAGCGCTATACTGTCAGGGTCGTAAAGATGCTCATCGCACTTGGTATGGTTCAAAACAGCGATGAAATAAACTGTGATCAAAGTAACATAAATATTTAATTAAAGCCTTATGATCTAATTTCAACTTTATATATTTGCACTTTATCAAATATTTGTGGTAGTAGTTGATCAAATAAAAATGTGTCATTTAAAAATAAAAACACACATGTTAAAATTGAATCTAAAATAAACATTGGAGACAATACAAAATACATGTGCATCCCAGACTCTGTCTGCTTTTTCCTGGGTAACACATAAACACAAATTTGAGCTTTGAAATAAACATGTAAGCCAATGCCTTGCAGGATACAGCTCTGACTGGAGTCATGTGACATAAGTCTGCTTTACTCCTTACCACCAATGAGCAAGGGCAAACGCTGTTGCCATAGTAATCCCTCCTATGTTTGCCATCCAGCATTTTTTGGGGAAAAAAGAAACCCGTTTTGATGTCACGCGAAAGCCAGTTCACCACAATATCTCAACAAAAAATGTAACCTTGATATTAACACTTCAATATTTTGTTTAAAAAACAGACCTAACTTGAAATTACCACCATTAACCACAAGCATATTCTATTCTTTTTTAAATATATGGTTATTCTATCTATAATTATTTGCATATTCATGTTAATATTTGCCCATAACAGATGTAAACAAACATACTTCTATAAAAGTTAAATATGCAGCAATGGTGAGAGAACCTGTTACATGGTTTGCAGTTAAATATGCAACCTCATGCACAGTGAAAGTCAAGGTCATATTGAGAGCAAATCACAATGCCAAATTACTCACCTAATCTGTGGTCATTTGGGTTGTGTTTTATAAGTGATTTCTCCCACTGTCTCATTTTCCTGTAAAAACAGAACAACACATCTTAGTGAGCAAATACACTGAAATAGGAGTATTTTTAGCATAGCTTTAGGATAATTCGACATGATGGTGTTAATATTTTATATAAAACTGTGCCTTAATTTTGCTTATCTGTCATCTTTGTGGTGCTCTGTGAATGGCCAGATACACTCAAGCGAAGCTATAAATAGCTGTTGGTCAATTTTAAACGGCAGCCTGAATTCAGATTCGACATCACATTATTTGTTATGCATGATGGTTCACAACATAATGACAGTCAAATTATGCACGACTCAAAAAGAATAAAACATGTTCAAAAATAGATTTAGAAAAGCTTATTATGCAACAGTACCCCAGATAAATCGTCTTACATAACCACTAAAAAGCACTGGAGATTTGTGAGATGCCAGTTTAAAAATCTGTCCAGATTTTTCAACCAGGGGACCACAGACCCTTGAGAGTCCCTAAAGGCAAATCAGGGAGTTCAAGGAAATGGCAATGCCCTTTCCCCCCATAAATGTACTCTAGCTATTTGCTAATTATATTTTGAGAATTATATATAGTGAGCATTTATGAAGGGGTATCAATGTAATCCTCAAAAAGAAACAAATTGTTCATTTATGGACTAAAAGATGCGTTTAAAAAAATACTCATTCATAACTGACATTAATAATGAAAAAAGTGTCTTGTAGTGAGGGAAAAAAACACTAGGAAACTATTTTCTAAAACAGAACAAACGAAAATTATTCAGCACGTGACTAGATAATGAATGTAAGTGGTTAGTAATCTACAATACAATAACATAACAAATCTGATTAATTCAGTTAATGTCAGTTAAATCTCCAACCGAAATTAAATTCAAATTGTCTTTTGACGGTTAACGGGCATAATAAAGCTCGTGGCTAAACTTTAGAAAGACCTGAGTCACATGAAGACAGCAGAATATTGACTAGTTTTGTTTGGTCGGCAGTTCTTGCTTTTTAATCTCAGATAGCTTCTACTAACTCATATGCATTTTCAACATTTTAACCATCTAATGGAAACAAACGCAGCTTCAGTCATCGTTAAATTCGGCTTTTTCTCATTCGGCTCCTTACCTAAACATCTTTTTTTCCCGGCATCACAGATGCTTTACGTGTCACCTGGGGGGTTTTGGCGCGAGACTGACAACAGTTTGGGCGCCGTAGATGACCAAGTGCTGCCTAGGTAGATAGTTGAATTCGTTTGGAGACATAGACTTCGTGTTTTTCATTTAACGGTAACGTTATGTGGATTTATAAAATATTTCGTCGAATACGATAAATAATTAAACACGTAAAAACGGAGATTTCATTTCACTGTTTGGACATTCGCCTTTACACTACGGTATCAACAGCGAGTTATTTTTTAAAGTAAAAAAAAGTCTGTGGTGTCTGTAAAATATTTCCATATACCCTCTATAGGGCCTTTTTAAATCTGCCAATGTAAGACTGCAAATAAAGGATGATTTTCGTTCCCATTTCATTTCTTGGATCAGAGGCCGTTGCTAAGATACCAAACTCAGAATTCATAAGTTCAGCGGAGAAATGATTGACATTTGCTTTTTGAGGTAAAAATGAAAACTGAATAATAATAGATAAAAAGTCCCGTTTTATTGTGAGTAACAATGCCTGTTTGAAACCTAATCTATTTGAATGAAATTCAGAGAGCGGACTGCAAACAAAATTACACAAAAATGCAATGTATCTAGGTTAAATGTAATTCTGTGTGTAGTTAAAGAATAAAACTTGTCACTAACACCAGTTTTAATAATACAAACATGACTCCTGCCATACTGTCACTGAAGCTTTCACCACTGCTGCAGCGAGCAGGATGTCAGCATCAGGGGAACAATAGAATTATAGAATATGCACAATGTAGTAATATTTACACATACAATGCCCTAATGTTGTCCATAAAGTCCTACATGCTAGATTTACTTGACCAAAAAAGGATCTGACCATAGAAAAGCAGCTGAAAGTTGTCAACTGACAAACCAAATATATTTTATTATCACCATTCATGTAAATTAACCACCCAAATGCATGCATCTTTAAAAGAAAACAGTGAATACACCTACTAAGAATTTAAAGACATTCTCTCACTTTAAAAAATAAAATAAAAACAGCACAGCTGATTTTGAGGCCTTGTAAAATGTACCCTGCATTACTGCTATCCAGCAGTGTTACAACAAGCATTGTGTGCATTGTCTGACTATATTAATACAATACTAAATTCACACACAATTTCTATATGCATAAAATGATTTGTGCATATATTTAATGATGAATCTAAAAAAATGGTTGCTTCATAGAAAAGTTTAACCAATTAACAGATCAAAATAAAAGCAATGTGTCAAAAAATGGTCTAATATCCTCCTGAACCTCCCCTAAAAACATCTATTCTCATATATTTTTTATCTGCAGTAGTGAAACTGGGATGCAGACTTGGTTACATTTAATTCAGATTAGTATTAGACGTAGACAATGGCAGTGCTGCATATGCCAGGTGCTAAGACAAGACTCCATCTGCTGGGGCCCCTAACGCAGGACCAGACACATATTAATGTGGGAAAATGTCTGGGGCGCCTCTCAGACAGGCCTCTCGCTGCACCTCAGACTCTATTTGTGTCATGCATCTATTACACGTTTGTGACCACCCCCATAATTTTTTAACATCTTATGATTAGGGGGTAAAAAAAATTACAATTACTGAGACAATCATAGACCAGTTTGCTTAAGGTGAGCATCAATTTGGCAACAACAAAAATTATCCAAAACCTCACACTTCTATATAAAAAAAAAAATCACCAAAAACTCAATAGGACAACACCCAAAGGGACACTACAGTCTTGCTGTAGACCTATCTCAAGCTGTCATATTCTATTTTCCGCATTATCATCACATCTTAAATTCAAAAATAGCTGTGTGTGTAGCACTAACCAATCAGTGACATAGATTTCCTTAAACTAAAGCTACAGCACAACTGATATATGCCTATAAATAATACAGTGCTTATCAGAGGCCTAGTAGTTTCATAAAAAGTCTCCCATTTTAAAATCAAGCACATTTGCGCACTACATGTGTCATTGAATGATGTCATAAGAAGTCTGTTTAAAATAGCCTTGACATTCCATTTATAAAATGATGTCGTGAATGAACTTAGAATTTGGAACAGAAACAAAATTCTAAAGAGGAAAGAAAAAAACATCTACTAACCCACATATTGTAACACTAATGTTTTACAAAACACACTGTTTTGAAAGGTGTACCAAGACAAGGTCAGCCTTTCACCGGTTTCTGTAGTCTTAGGATAAAATATGAAACATTTTATAGTTTATATACTATGACAAGCCATACACATTGATCATTTCCTTGTTTTGGCAATTCAAAAAGACACAAAGAGTGTCAAACCACACACACACACACACACACACACACACACACACCTCCGAGGTTTGACTTTCCCATATTACATGAGAACCACGTGACCCCAGAGATCCGACCAATCGGTTGAAACACCTCGATGAACCGATTCCTGTCATCCCGAATTCATACATCAACATCATCATCACGTCTATGATGGAATGTTGCCCAGCACAAGCACACTTGAGAATGATCGCGAAGTCCGTATCCGCCTGAATACCAAGCCTTTGCGTACTGCAAGCGTACTAACGCGTCCCTATGTAGCCGGAGGCAGATTCCACGTAAAATCCACGTCTTCCACACAGCTTTAGGTATTCCAGTCCTTCCAGACCATGGAAACGCATTAACGCAGCGCCAGCTGCATGCCTACCCGATTCGATGCTCTTTGTAGCGGACATCGCCGTCTCCCTCATACCCCGACCATTCCAACATCCCTCCGGCTTTCCAGCCTCGTTCCCATTTAAAGCGCTCCGAAGTCTTTGGAATTAGTTTATACATTCGGTTCTCTAGCTTTATGATATCACATAAACTCATACAGCTAGATAACCAAAGAGAAAAACTAACCCATGTGCCTTAAAGGGACCGCCGCGTACGCCAGATGCAGCTTCTGTTGTGGTCACATGGAGCTATTGCATTCACTGCCGTGTGAGCAGCACCGATACAGTCTCACTCACTCTTTCACGCGCACACACATATACACGTGGGCTAAATACACTCATATTATGTGCGTTTCATAGTCTAGGGGTTATTGCGCACCTCTTGCGTTTGCACATCCAGTACATCGCAGTTGTTAACAATTTGTATGAAACGCATGTTTCTATTATGTTTGGAGTTGGCCAAGCTATGTAGGCGCCTATGGGGTTATAAAATCAACATACACCTCAAAAACTGCTAATGAACAGATATCTCGTTTGAATTAGGATGATCAATACATTGAGACTCCAACACGTTCAAATGGTTAGCATTTGTTTGTGGTTCGCTGTCAAGACACTCCTAAATAGCGTATTGGAATCGTTGCGTTTCATTTTAAAGAGTATTGCGAAATATCTTTCTAATTTACCATTTTGATATTATACAGCACGTATATTGAAGGCTATCGATACCCTCGTGGAAGCATTGTGATGATTAGGCTGTCGTTAAACCGGTTTATATTGAGTATCCAGATTAGGCCTATTAAATTATTAAGTGGCTCTTTTCGTAAAATGAAATATTTTAAGGCGTTCTAAAATGTTTACATTTCAACCTGTCATATCCCATATGCCAAATGAACTGAATTAAAACACTGTATCCAACTAACTATCCCTTCTGCAATTGCATCTATGTCAAATGAAGCCAATAAATAAAGCTAAATTGCCTAAAATAACTCGTGTTATTTAATGGTCGTTGATTCAGAGTGCCCAACTCACAAAACAGAAAGGAAAGCTAACCACAATTTGACTATTCATGATTTCTTTGTAATTTCAGAAGTTCTTTATTTTCAGGTATAGATAGGCATTTCACATCGTGTTTTAGGTTCTGGGTTTGTTAAAGCGCCAGGACACTGTTTTCCTAAAGAACAAGTTGATAAAACAGAATACGTGCAAGTGAATAGAATAAATGAATCTCCCTAGAACATCTGAAGGGTTCGCGTAATAGAATCAGGCTAATAAAAAGATGCTTGGTCCTGAGTAAAACTTTCATTTAAAGCTGTAATATAAGATTAAGTAGACAATGTAAATACCTTAATTCAGTAGCCTAAACTGCAACTTGAATTTGGCGACTGGACTGGCTTTTTAAAATGAATGAATTAAAGTTGCCATAGCCTATAATACAAACCACACTTCTGGATAGCAGTTTTAAACGAACTTACGCTTGCAACGCAAAAGATAAACAGCACATAGCCTAATTCTCAAATAACGCACATGTAATATCACAAAAACAGGTAGCCTACTTACGATTTCATTTCCCATCCAGCGTTTTCCAAAAAATGTCCAGAACATCCATTTCATTCAAACGACAGCACTCACAAAAAAGCGTGAGAACAAGTTAATCTCAAGGTCTACGGGGCTTGCGGCTATCTTTTCGATTCATCCGCGATTAATTTGCTAAAACAAAGCCGCTAAGAAATAAATAACAGTGTCGTGAAGTCTTACAATAAAAAAAATCTAGCAGGAGGATGCGCAGGGCTCCGGCAGCAGCGCTGAACGGGTGAAGATTGAAGTGAGGGGCTCCTCTGGGCAGGGCCACGGGGGTCACACCGCCAACACAACTGTGATGTCACCGGCATTAACCATTAATGCTTATTGATACACATGGCTGAGCAGAGCTGAGACACCCGGGGGACGCGCCCGTGACCGAGCACTACTCTCAGCATCCGAAAAACTCATGCTTTAGCTAAACATTGACCTCTCTAACCTGCAGCCTGATCCATTAAGTTATTCACAACCCATTAAAATATAATTACCAATAATGAGGTGAATACACGTGTTGTTTGATTAACGTATTCTGAGTTTCTGAATTAAAAGCCTTTTTGGCAAATTAATGCGAAGGCTACAAAAAAAAAAAATTACACATCAAACTGTCAAAGGCGGTGTTAAAAATTGTATTGGAGGTTAAAATTCTTGGAGATGGAACGTATATATATATATATATATATATATATATATATATATATATATATATATATATATATATATATATATATATATATATAGTAGTCTATTGTGTCAGATTATTTGATAAATATTCAAAAGATAGCAATGAAGCTGTTTTGAAATATAATATTAATTTTTGGAAAATGGCAGCGTGATGTACCCAATACAGAAAGCTTATTTATTGTCATATTAGCAACTTGATCATAAAACAAAGACAAGTCATAAATACTCAAACGACTGTGATTTACGATCGAGTTTTTAGTAAATATATATCGGTTTTTGTTTTTTATACAAACGCACGTTTCGTCAGTACAAATACAACAACCCTGTGGAAAACTATTGTTATACGGTATGTATATAGTATATACATATATCTGAACTTAATAAAGTTGTGCAAGATTCAAAAGAATGCTTTAGGTGATTTCATTTTGATGTATAGGCTTACACTATTAATATTAACCAAGCATAAAACGAGCATTTAAAAACATAAAGATTACATATCTACAACACGTTTAAAAGATTTCCCCTTTTTTAATAGGCCTATTATGATTATTATTATTATATCATTTTCATATATTGAACAATTACGGATAGGTTGATTTGCCATTTATTTCATATATTTGTGTATCATTTTGCAATAATGCAATGTAATAGAAAAGAAGAGACATTTAAATCTCATTTGTGCTTATTGAGGCGCTGAATATCACACTGCATTCTTTATGAGCTGCCACAGTATTCAGTTGTGGCCGAATAAAACGTTTATTGGTGTTGCTTGCAAACGTTAAACACTATGAAACTCGTTTAGCTGTATATAGGGCAGGAGAGCAGACAGGCCATTTAAATGTTGACAGTGTGGAAGCAGATTTTAGAAAGCAAACGTAGATTTTAAACACGTTTTAAATAAAACAACGAAGTGAGCCGTAAATAAGAGACGTGCGTGTATATGTAATAAAATAGTCGCGATAAACACGTAAAATAAATGTTTTAAAATATGCATGGATGCAGACAAGCAGATGGAGAGTATCTCCCTCCTCCTTTTTTTCTGTCTCTCTTTCTCAGACACACGCCGCGCGCGCGCGCACAGGAGGCCTGTCCTTATTTTCCATTAAAATATATTCCCCAGTTCATTTGAAAATGGCATCTCCCGGTGGCTCCATATAAAACAGAACGGACTGTTCCATTTAGAAACAGTAAAGCAAGATATTTCGTGGGCACTAAAGAAACACTACCATGCAAAGCAATAAATTAAATATTTCGGCTAGATGTTAAAACGATGTATGCTGGAGAAATGAGGAAAAAACTAGTGGCTTTTTATAACCTGCATATCAATTCAAAGCCTTATGAAAGTGTGTGGCCTAAATGTGAGAAATGAGAGCAGTTATTAAAATATAAATTAATAAACGGATTACAAAAATTATAAAATCATAAATATACTGCTACTGAAAACCACTGGTTAGGCTAATTATAGGTTTTATTTACACATATATTTGAGAAACAGTGGGTTAGCCTGTTGTAAACCAAGATAGTTTAATAATTTCATGGAGATCATGTTAAAACAACGTTTGAGGCCAATTGTGTAAGATCTTTTACAATCTTGGATTTTGAAACTCTAGGGAGAATATTTTATGTAGGCCTATGTAGTATAATTTGTCAACAACATAAATGTTATATCAGTCTCAGCATGTAGTAAAAAAAACAATGAAAGAAATTACATTATATGATTGTTTAACAATTTGCGCTTGATGTGCTTGTTTCTTCCAAAAGAATTTTCAACTCTCTTTTAGGCAACCATTTTATTTCTCAAGCGGCTACGTAGAATGCAGTGTAATTTGTAGGTAATTGTATTAATGTTACTAGACTAAAATGTTAATTTTATTTTTGAGCTGTTGTTTTTTGTTGTTCAGTTATGATGTAACAAATACTCACACGCATTAGTTATATTCAACGAAGACCCGGTTGGATTACAATATTCCTTTCTAATAAATACTTCAAAAAACTTGCAAAAGCCTCAGTGGCTATAATTAAGAAATGTTAAGAAATTTTCCATCCAAATTACAACATTTTTACAAAAATGCATGACCAACATTTTCGGACATAGGTCTCCGTTTATAATGTTTATTGTAACATTTTAACACCTAGAATATATGATATACAATGATGTAAATATTGTAAAATTCTGTCTTGCTCGCAGCTTTGATTTTAGCACCCGCTCTCTCACTCTCACTCACACACACACACGCGCGCGCGCGCAGGTTTTAGACACTCCCGCTCTTTGCGTCATGTCCTGTTTCAAATATGCGCTTCCCACCATCCTTAAAAAACAACTGTAACCCCAGAATACAGGTATTCACACATTATACATTATATACAGTAGGCAATACACAGCAAATTTGAATAATTCAATATATCACATTATGCACATATAATGCCCGTCCTTTTATACTACGTTTTTATTTTATTTTTAAAGCAACGTATAAACGTTTTAACAATAAACAGAATTAACAATGATGAAAATTACTCTACTTAGAGCTGCATTTTGCAACATGCATTGATGTTTGAAGCGTACTGAAGTTCAGACTCAAGTTAACAGGTGAAGGGATCTGTCCTTGGTGCTGAAGTTCAGATTCAGAGTTTGTTACTTGTCCACTATGACCTGCCATTTTTCCACAGCTCTTGTTATTTTGTTTTCAAAAATACAAATATTTTTTCTTCAGCAAGCCTCATAATTTGCTTCATAACAGTACTTTCTTATATAAACGCAATAGTGAGTAGTAAAAGCAAATAGTCCGATTAATAGGCCTACTGCGTTATTTAACAGGAAGATCCCATTTCAAACAACCTCAAAATGTTTTTTTGAAAACGAAATGTTTAATTATTTGCTCAAACACGCATATACTCGAAATATAGATAAAAACAACAAATTAAAAGCTTTAACACATTTTAATCATGCATAAACTATAACAAATTTTAGCCACCCTCAAGATCAATAATCGATCTTACAAACCGTATATATCTCAAAAATCTAATATTTGCTTGGAGGTTTATTTATTCGTTTGTACAATTTTAAAGATCGCGTTAGAATAGTTTCTACCGCGTAAATAAAGCAAATAAAAGTTTAACGTGTCACTGTCTTTACACACTAACTTTACAGACTAAATCCAATATTAAAACATACCCTGAGCCTATATAAATGTTTATATAACAAAAAGACTATGCTTTCTGCAATAAATAATTCAATCTTACCTTTTAAGTACAGTGATGAACTCTTAGTAGCCTGATGAACTCTGCCTGAAGAAACATAAGTTGCAATAAGAATGAATAAAAAATAATAAAGTTAAGCTATTTGACAATGCAAAAATGGAAAGTAACTTGTTTTACAATAAAACACTGACAGTGTGCGAGTATGTCAGTATGAGTCGTTAAAAAGTAGAAACACGTGTTTCATTCTCTCTTTCTCACCGCTTCTCTCTCTCTCTCTCTCTCTCTCTCTCTCTCTCTCTCTCTCTCTCTCACACACACACACACACACACACACACACACACACACACAAACACACACTATTGTTTCATGGTTGTGGTTTAAAAACTTATGAAATCGGTTTTTGCAGGCACAATAAAGTTACATGAAAAATAGTTAAGTTTATAATAATAATTATAATAATAATAATAATTATTATTATTATTGTTGTTGTTGTTGTTGTTGTTGTTGTTATTATTATTATTATTATTATTATTATTATTATTATTATATGAAGAAGAATATGTAGCCTAAGATTTAAAAAAGAGGGAAAAACTAGTTTCTTTCAGTCTGTTGTGGCTGGGCAGAATACAGTTTAAAAAAACGTTTGGGGCCTTTTGTGGGGTTCCAGGGATCCTCTTGGTCTCTATTGTTGGCTGCTCCAAAAGCCTGATTAATTAATTTCACACTGTAGCTCCGGAGAAGATTTTCCCACAAACAAGTGACCGAAAAAAATTCAGCCCTAAAGAAAGAAGTCAACATCAAGTTCAACAACGTGCGGGCTGCTCATTATCATGACAATAACGTCTGGGAGCACAGAAGTCCCCTTAACAAGAGGGTCTGGCGTCAATACACTCCACCTCCCGGACCCCGGAACATTTTCCCAGGCTCCTCTAACAATCGCACAACTGTTTGCTCCCCGGGCTCGCCTAATGATCACTTCATACAACGCTCAAAAGATGATTTAGTTAAAATACGCCACATTAACTCCGACAAATGGAAACTTTTTTCTCTTACCAAAACAGCTTGGGAACTAGATGGTTAAATGTGAAAACGCCAGACATTTATTAAGCTAAAATCTTATTCTAGGTATTAAAGAAAAAAAAAGTTTGTTAAACATACTAGCAGCTGCTTTAACTGAAGAAAATACATTGATGAAAACAAATATACACTGGATATTTTAGCATTTCACTTTAAACTATTGACAAACTTACTAAATTCTGGTTATTAATAATGTTTATTGGGAAAAAAGCAAATATAACAATGCAAAGACTTAACATAAAATTTGGCAACTGTGACCAATGAAAACAAAAATAGATGACATTCATACACATAAACAACCAGGCTAACAAACTTGCCACAATGGATGCTGACAAAAAATGAAACACCAAACACTGCACGTTCAAACGAAGTAAAACTAATTCCATACCATGGTTTGTTGTAAGATATCCAGATTTACTTTTACTAACATTTCTAAAGCCAAGAAATTACATGTGGCTGTATTGCTCAATGACTATACAAATGAGTTGCATTTACTTACCAAACTTGGGTTGATCCTAGTCTACACCACAAGATCTAATCCACAAGCAAAGACGAAAAGAGCCATTGCAGAAGTGTAAATTGCTGAAAACAACGCACTATTCCCGCCAATCGCGCATCTACTTTACTACTGGTGTCCATTATTAGTTTCAAACAGCCTGACTGAATGCTGTGACGCCGTATTAGCTCAAGTGCACAACTTGTTCTCGACATTCCTGCCAAGTCAGTGCTACTACTCCGAGGACTGCTGGGATCGAGTCTGTCGTTGGTCTCCACGTGTGGACGTGTGCAGAAAATCAAGCGGCTTGCGTTTAAACAGCGTCCCGTTGTGAATTGATGAGTTATTGTTCCAAAGTCCGCGCGCAGGATCCATTTCTAGCTACGCCCATCTTATTTCTCACGCTGTTTTGGGTTGGCACATGGGCAGAGTAATAGCTGGGTTCGTTTTGTCAGCGAAGAAATAAACGCAACTTGGGCTATCCTCTGACGATTGTAGGCGTAGACGAAGCTTATAAGATTCAGTTGCTTAAAACCATCACAGTCTGCAGGTGCGCTTGATCGCACCTTCAGATTCCTGTAGTGACAACACACATGTACTAGAAAGTGAGTTTGTGCAGTGCAGGCCAAAAATAATACTTTAACTATCCCACAGTTATCGCCTTATTGCTTGTGTCACGTGTAGCTAAAATTACTGTTAAGTTCGGGACGATTCATTAAGCTTTGCGTCTACCGTGTGTGTGTGTGTGTGTGTGTGTGTGTGAGGGGTTTACAACGTGGAGGTGTCGTCTTTGCGTCATATTTAGAAGTTTCGTAGCCCATTTCCTAATCTTTAATCAGATAATGTACACATCAAGAATTTTTTGTTTTTAAAAGATGTCCAATAGACGTCTAAACATTGTCGTCTTGGCTAAAACAAGGCTAAATTTGGGCTTTTAGTGAAAATCTAATAGAAGTCCAAGACAAAACTAGTCATCAAATAAACAGAAATCAACGGCTACACATATAAAGTCTGTCTAATATGTTTATTTGATGACTATAGTCTCGTTTTGAGCTATACTTAGATGTCTGTTAGATTTCCACTGACAGCCCAAGTTTAGCCTTGTTTAAGCTGTCTAGATGTCTATTAGACGTCTATTAAACACAAAATTGTTTGCAGGGTATTTAAGGAGAATAGCCTATTAAAAGTATGTACCAGTAGACTAATATGCATTTAAGTTGTGCGTAAAATACACACTAAAATAAATAGTTTTAGTAAATAAATAATTTTTAATCAAAAAATCTAATTTGCACGCTGACGTGCAACAGTAGGACTTCAGTAGGTATTGGAAGTCGACAAATGAGATGTAGGCCTAAAAAATCATGAATTTAATGTCAGAAAAAATTTAGTTTAGTATAGCATATTTAGGTGATGTTTAAGGTGGCAGTCAAATGGATTATCATAAAATCGAGAGCTGCTTTTGAAAAATCGTTTATTGAACTTGAAATTAATATACGTTCATTGAACGTATATTAAACTTCTTCAAAAATGTTCTAGTTGACCAAAAATAAAAATGGAAAAAAATAGCACAAAAAAAAATAATAATAATGAATAGCATTTATTTAGGCTATGCTTAATTTCATATCCCGTACATGTGCTGTACAAATGTTTGGAATTTACAAGTAATAATTTTGAACCAGTTTGAATGTTTTACCTGATCAAATCAAATTAAAAATGAGACAGCTTTTACAGAGAAAAAATAAATTAACCGTATCTTGCAGTAGTTACATAAACTTAAATTATAAAATACAACACAACACTGTCTTTTTAAAATGAACCGAATCTTCATGCCAGAGTAAAAGTCAGGGGTTTCATTCAAGTATCTTTTCATAGCATAATGCGGCCTATTATTAACACCACGATGACACTGAACTAGAAAACAGCGACACCCATCGGTGAGATACTGCGACATTATGATCGTCGTACAAAAAGCTTTCCCTTACAGGCCTATGAATAACGCATGTTTTAGGTCATGATGAGATAGTTACAAAGTACAGCCGTTTGAAAGCATCCATATAATAATTTATATTGTACTTAAATCATATTGATGAAAAACAAATGTGAGGAGATGGGCCAAAATATGTGGTTAAAAGATTTAAATCAAATTACAGTTTTAGATGACCATCATTTACACTTACATGCAAATATTGATATTTGGAATTAAACAGATAAAACTAGCAATGATAACAATTAATTGAAACAGCCTTTCATCAATGCGATGAAAGCTTATAGGCTATATATAGCCGAATTATCTTGGCAAATCACCAAACGGCATCATTCTCATTTAGATCACATAAAATGTAGCTAATAGGCCAACAATTACAATCGCTATTACAAACAACATTTACACGGCTAAACAAAGGACTAAAGTCATATACAACACGCAAGTTAAAAAAATGCAAATTGAGTTTAACTGCTAATAATTTATGCTTTAGCGTGTTGGGCTTTTACACTGCAACTTAAGCTATTTTTGAATGAATATAAATAGCTTATAATATCATGATCCTGTTATCGCATCACAATTCGAAATTACTTCAAAAGGAAACGCGGTTACTGGCAGATTTTAATTTAACGTTGTCTACTATTTACAATGGTAAGGACGAATTACATTGTAGGAAAAAGATATTTAAAAAAAAAAAGAAAAGACAAAACAGTGGTCAGGCGTAACGCCATTTTGTTTTGTAGAACGAGATTTCCTTCTCACTAATGATGCGTAATGCAAAAAATGTTAGTATTGTAGTTAGACTGGGGGTAAACTGTGTTATCCAGAGCTCGAAAAATTATAATCGAGCAAGTGAGGTAGAAAATTGTTGATCGTGACTTTATTACAAGTTATTGTAGCTTCACATTTTGGTACACGCGTCTAAAACGCAAAGGACAACATTTAAAACGCAAAGGACAACATTAAGATTAAAATTCAAACTGAACTGAAAATACAACAGCCACCAGCAGTATTTCTCAAGTATTCCTCAGTATTTCTCAAACAGACGTGAAAATAATTGAGATAATGGTTAGAATATAAAAGAAGATTCTACAAACAAAAACCGTTTTCTAATCAGATATATTTTAAATTAGGAGATAAGGTTTTTGTAAAAATGACTCAAGAATTATAGTCGAATAAAAAGTAAAAAAAAAAATCTTGCGTTGATTTAATAAATCAAACACCTTAAATGAGAAAACCACCATGACCTGAAAATGCAAAAATCATTAGCTTATTTCATTTATGCTTTTGTTTAAATTATTAAGTTATACAAAATAAGGTAATTTGTCGCTCAAACTGATTTAAAAACAGGCTTGCTCGTGAAGGCATGCCTTACAGGTTGCACTTGACCCTTTGCTCAAATGTTACAGTTTGACCCGAGGTAACAGGTCAAACACCAAAACTAAGCCTTTGGGTTGATTTGAGCGACCGCAACTCTTTAATAAATATGTTGAATGTGGTAAGATGCATTTTGAAAGTGAAGAATTAAGTTATTTTATCCAAACTGTTTACAGTAATATGAAATGCAAAAATGTTAAGACTTTAAAAAAAAAGTAATTTAGATCAGAAATATATTAAGCATCTTGTACATTCATTTTTAATGAACAAATGGACACGAAAAAAACTGTCACAGAAACTGAAAACAAAAATCCTCATGAACATTTAGAAAACATCAGATTAAAAGAACAGAAATAAACTAAATTGATTACCCTTTTTCATGTGTGATTTTACGATTTCTTTGGCAGCAAAAACTCTTTTTCTTAATCACAACCACTCAATGCACATACAAAGACAGTTCATACGAGTTTACACGAATATATACATACCACAAGTTGTCGTATGTAGAGATGTTTCCACACTGGCTGTTTCGTGGGAAAAGAGCTCGCCTCGGAATGTCACTGTCCTTTAATTGGAGCCGGACTGGATTTTATGGAAATGAGCATTGAACATCAGTCTTAACGACTGATTGGCACATATAAGAAGAGTGCAAGGGCCATACTCATGTCTTTAGCAACGCAATTCAGAAGGTCAAGTTCAAGCGCATATCTCAGCTCTCTCAATGCGTGTGACCAATTATCATGCAAGTCGCGTAAAAAGCCATGTGTGCCTGCAGCCCTACAGGGTGCGTTTATTTGAAAACTGTTCAACTGGTTGGAGTCTTCATTAAAGAGCGTTTAGGAAATTTAAAACATTTAGAAAAAGTTATTGCTATAAAGTTTTAACACATTACAGCAACGGACCCGAGCTATGGTTCATAACATATGAATAAAACGAATATTAATCAAGTTTAATCTATTATGTCTAGCTGAACAGATGCAATCTTTATTATTATTATTAATATTATGTTGCTTAAATAATCTGGTTTTGTTTGCATTGACTGTGTCAGTCAATGCAAAGTTTGGGAAGTTGCCAAATACTTTCTCAAATTATTTGTTTCATATAGGGAAAACTATTTTGTGAAGGTTATTCTTTTATTAAAACATTTTAATCTCAAAATAAAACTACAAAGAAAAGCTCAAAGAGTAATTTTATCTGTTGTTGTTTTTTTTGGAGGATTTTAGCCTTTTCGTTTTGGTTTTAATGGGAATGCTCACTTTTAAAGGTTTTACAAAAAACTTTTTATTCTCAAAACATCTAATGGGATGCTTCATTTCCCTCTTAATGGATGTTTCCTACAACCAATGATATGCTGATCTTGGTTGCATTTCTCAAAAGCATTAAGACTAGACCACAGAGATTATTGGTTCAAATGGTTTAAGCAATGTTTAGGTTTAAAACAATTTTGGGAAACACAGCCCTGTAAAACTTGTACTGTAAAAAGAACTTTCACAATACAATTCATATAATCCTAAAAATAAAGGTTCTTTATTGGCATCAGTGGTATTGAAGAATTTTTAACATCAACGGAACCTTTTCATTTCACAAAAAGAATCTTTATTCTGGAAAAGGAGCATGAATAAATCAGTTTCTTTGAAATTATTTACTTTGATTATAAGGTTCTTTGGAGAACCAAAAATGGACCTCAGTGGAATCACACGAAAACCCCTTTTGTTTCTTCCTGATGCCTTTATTTTATAGAGTGAAAGTAGTCCATAGGTGCCAAAGTTTTCTACAGCCTAAATGTAGATTTTCAATGTTTTTGGTAAATGCAGCCCTGAAGAATTTCTACTGTAAAAAGCTTAAACTATAATACAAATGATTCCACCTAAAGAACCCATACAGTAGACATGATATTTGGCAATAAGGGATTTCTTGTAAACATATTTCACCAGCATGCCACACTTTGAGCTAGACTAACCCTAACCCTAACAGTGGGATGAAGGGGAATGAAAGTAAGAGGATAAACAGTGAACAGGTTGATCGGGCATCCTATGATGATGCCCAAAGACTTAGAGTGGGGGTACCGTATCTGTAATATTTTGGTAGAGTGAATGGACCCCCTGATTCAACCTAGGAGGGAAGAAAGGCTCATAGGATTGTTAATGGAAAGCAAGGAAACAGAGGAAGGGAGGAAAGGTGGGTTTGAGAGAATGAGAAGAACAGTGCTAGAGGGCTGGTCTGCTTTTAGGAAGTTTTAGGGAGTGGGTGATTGGTTAAGGAGACAAAGTGAAGCATGGTTCCGCTGCCAAGCCTTTGTTAACAAGTTAACTCCATTATAAAATTTAGCATAAGAGTTACCACTTAGGAAGTAATTCCAATGCCAAGCGTGCGCGCACACACACACACACACACACACACACACACACACACACACGCATACATGCACACACGCGCACACACGCACACATGCACAAACTAGATCTGAATATGAGAGAAATGTTTTTAATTGTATTTTATGGTACTTTTATCAACATTCTATTTTGATAAGGGAAAAACAGCAGAGGACAGAATTCAGTACCACAAGTTTAGGTTAAGTTATTCATATATCAATCTTATTTACAATCATACAAGCAGTAGCTAAAATAAAACCAAATATGGTTATGTTTTGGAAAACACCAAAACCTTAAATATTGCTGTTCTCTCTCTAAAAATAAACAAAGCTGTCATATGTGCAATTTTCTAATTTTTGTAGCCTGGGCCTACTTTTGTAAAGGGTACTGCCACGGTGATGGCTTTTGTACATAACTTTTTGTTCTGAGAAACGTTTAAAACAATAGATTTTTGTGGATTTTCCCAAAAGCAAAGTTTTTGGTTGACAAGAAGGACTGCATAAAGCTAAAAAAACTAAGCCTATAAAACACCAACAACTGCATAACTAAAACTAAATTCTAGAAGTTTAATTGAGAATTAATTCACTACAGTGTCATTAACAAAAAAAAAATAAGTTGAGATTATGCAAATATGTATACAAAAAGGCACTACTTTGCCATTTCAGGTTTGTTTCTACAGCACCTCTCCATTTGTCGTTGTGCATCTTGACCCTCCCAGTTTTATTTCTGTCCTTGAAGAAAAAGTAAAGACATTTACAGTTTCACCATGGGGACCAATCAAACGGTAGATGCGTTGCCAGTTTGACCAATAGAACTTCAGCTCTCATGCGGCCTCGACATGGCCCAATCAGAGCGAGCGACTGTTGCATACGTCATCAAAATACTCCTTCAGCTGTTCGAACACTCAAGTGTCACCACGAGAGCTTCTACATGGGACATAAACTCATTCATTAAACTCATCAAACGAATATGGTTTGTATATTCACTTATTATGCCTTGTAATGGACTTAGTAGATTTACTCTCTTAAATGACAGATATAAATAATAGTCGTTTGTATCTTTTGTTTTGAAATGTTAGCAC
Source organism: Danio aesculapii (assembly GCF_903798145.1). NCBI lineage: Eukaryota > Metazoa > Chordata > Actinopteri > Cypriniformes > Danionidae > Danio > Danio aesculapii. Next base: position 18,875,633 of record NC_079456.1, on the reverse strand, counting down.
AGTGATAGCTTGCAGACTGTTTTTTGTTAGACTGAAAGTATTTCAGTTTCACAACTTGTCTTAACGTTACTTGCACAGATGCTTGGGGCAATGCAACTGCAACGTTTCGGTTCTTTAGAGATCAACTATATATTTGTTGTGTGTGTTATATTGGATAGTTAGCAGTAGCACGTTAGCTAACAACCCATGCCTTCCTATGTCTTGGGGGTTTGCAATGCCAACACCTGCTCACTTTTGACAGCATGACTCTAGTGCTCATCTTGAGTGACTAGCACAGGCCCACGGCCACTGAGGTAAAGTTGGTTTTATATTGGCACATTTGTTCATTTCACGGTCCATTTATTGTTTACCAGTCTACTTTGAATATTCAGTCTGAATTAGCATGCAAGTATGACTCAAACAACATTAGCACTATTTATTTGACTGTGAACATGTTGTGCTTTGATAGTCATTTGGTGCTAATATGATTTCACTATTTAGAATTTGCAAATATTACATTTCAGAAATTATATTATTAAGGAGAATGTCTAAATGTCCGAGTATAAAACCAACTTTACCTAAATCCCACGGCCACAGTTTGGAAACATTAGCCAAGTGTTGTAAACAGATTACTAGAGTAAGTTCAAATATTTTGGTTTGTTTAAAATATGTTAAGCTCCTGTGGGTAGATATTTATTATCACAAAAGTAATTTTGACTAATTTAATAACCGTTTGTCACGGTTACTTTTAAATATTAAAACACGCTATTTTTTGCCGCGAGAATTAAAATTAATACACGTTAAATACCAGACTAGTGTAATAAAGTCTTACTAACCTTGTCATTTCAAACTATATTCAATTTTCAACTCCTGTCAGGTAAGTTAAGAAGACAAATTCACCTGAGACGCGCAAGCATAAAAGAAAAACATTGTTAACATTATATACACACATACGCATGTAACGTGTACGTCCGCCTAGAAGTAGTCCCACCGTTACCAGCATTATTTGAACATTTTACAAGTTTAAAATACATTATGAATGGAATAACTAAAGTAAGTGCTTTAACAAAAAATAAACCCACACTTTAACTTTGGAACTCTACAAAACACCTTACACCATAGATAATCACTGGATGAAGTAAATACAACTTTGGTTCATTTTAACTGCACATGGACAAAGCAGGGTGAAACGGTGATGCAGTGGTTAGCCTCACAGCATGATGGTCGCTGGTTCAAGTTCGGGCTGGGCCAGTTGGCATTTCTGTGTGGAGTTTGCATGTTCTCCCTGTGTTGACGTGGGTTTACTCCAGGGATCTCTGGTTTCCCCCACAAGTCCAAAGACATGCGCTATAGGTGAATTGAATAAACTAAATTGGCCGTAATGCATGAGTGTGTGTGAGAGAATATGGGTGTTTCCCAGTACTGGGTTGCACCTAAAAGGGCATTCGCTGGGTAAAACATATGCTGGATAAGTTGGCGGTTCATTCCGCAGTGGTGACCCCTCATGAATAAAGGGACTAAGCTGAAGGAAAATGAATAAATTAATGAAATTTACAAGGCAACATTGCTTTCTGTTCTAACATGCATTTTTATGTGTCACTTTTAAGGCTCTGATGGGAGTTCAGCTGGTGGTGAGCTTGTTGGCGGTCAGCATAATGCAAAGAATGGCCCCACATCTCTCCTTTGCACGCTGGCTCTTATGTAACGGCAGGTACACAGACACTCTGCCCCACTTGTAAACATAATTTTATCTCTAAATGTATATTAAACACGTGACTTTGTTGGATTTTTCCAGCCTTTTTAAGTTCAAACATCCATCTGAAGGCGAGTTGTGTGCTCTTGCAGGGAAGCAGATTCCTAAGACCAGCAAGCGAGACAGGTGTGAGCTTGAGTCAAGCAACTGTTGGTAGTTCCTTCTGTGGCATTCAGTAACTTATGCTTCACTACGTCTTGTTTTCAGGAGGCAAAATGGACATGGTGAATCCAAGCCACTCACAGTTCCAAAAGACATCGATCTTCACCTGGAGAGTACGCCGGTAAATGTCATGGATGCACTTGGTAGGTTTTTTATCAGTGTTTTTGTGCCAAAAAATCCAAATTTAATCAAGTGTATATCCTGAAATGCTTCACTTACTGTGCCCAACAGTTCTGCGGTTCTTTGTGGAGTACCAGTGGCTGATTGACTTTGCCGTATATGCCACAGGGATTTACCTCTTCACCGAAGGCTACTATAGTGTAGTTGATGCCAGCAAGGAAGTCAATATTGCTTCAATCTGGTGTGTGCTGACTGTTTTGTTTTGCCTGTATCCTTTAACATTGCAGTCCTTCGTGTTATCAGGCCACATAGTGGTTGACCAGAAAAAAGTGAAAAGCAGAGCCTTGAACACAAAATTGAAGAGGAAGCCAAATGTAACTGATAAAAATTGTAAAAACAAATGGTAACACTTTACAATAACAATACATGAATAATGATGTGTTAAAATGTAAACTAAACATTATAATGAATTAATGATGAGTTAAGGCACGCACTAATCATGAACTAACTTGAACTACAACATGAGTCACATGAGTGAATAACGGCTACCTTACCTACTTGTTAGTACATGTTGTTATTTAATGTATTAATTGACATTTAGGTTTAAGCTAAATGTGACCCACAGAAAATCATGAGCTGTTAATGTATAATTATGTCATGACTTTACTTGGAGGGGCACCATTACCATTAACTTAACTACTCATGAATTCCCGTGTTTAATCTGTTGATGATGACAGAATTTTTTTTATATTGTTATATAGAGTAAACGCACTAGACGGATGTGCATAAGGAGTTCATGAGTATTTAAGAATGGGTTAATGATAAAGTATCCCTCCAAGTAAAGTCATGACATAAACATACATTTGCATGTGTATATGAGTTCATGATGGTTAAATTAATTATTGGCATAAACTAATGTGGTAATTAATACATTAATTAACAAACAATCATGTATTAACAAGTAATTAAGGTAGCCGTTATTCACACATTAACCACAACATGAGTCACATGAGTTCAAGTTGATTAGCGCATACATTTAACTCATCATTAATTTATAATACAGTAATGTTTAGCTTACATATTAACGTGTCATTATTTATGTACTGTTATTGCAAAGTGTTACCTCAAAAATAAATCTAAACACTCCAAAAGGGAAGTTGAAAGATGAAGACGTATATATTTGACCAATATGTAATTGGTAAATAAGAGAGGGCCTAAGACAGAACCTTGAGGAACACCTGAAGTAATTTTTGTTGAACTAAGTTGGAAAGAGTTGAGGTAAATAACACATCAGCTCAAATAAATATGTGAACAGTCATATAGATGTTGTTTCTTATACTTAATTAGCATTTAATGAAGCTTAAGTAATAGAAACGCCCTGTTTTTGAGCTACCCAAGTAATTTAGATGTGACCTATCTCATCCAAACTAGAAAATAAGTTTGTGTTTTCAATAAGCTTGTCTTTATGTCCTTGACTGAAGTTTTCAGGAGGACTCTGTATCTCCTTATGAGCCACTACTTCCTCTCTGAGGAGGGTGGCGAGCGCTCTGTGTGTCTGGCTTTCGGCTTCTTATCTCTTCTTATTGCAATGCTGGTTCTTGTTGTGAGAGAAGACTACCTGGAGTTTGGCCTTGAGCCCGGTATGTGGTTATCTTTTTTTAGAAGTAAAAGGACATTTTTGCCACTTGTCACAGTGCTTTAATCTTTAATACCTTGTATTATTTCAGTGAAATTGTCCTTTATTCTGTTTTTTACAGGATTTACCAGTCTTTTTGACAATTTTGAGGTCTTTGCCAGAAAGCAAGGATATGAGTGGTCGTAAGTAATACATTATTAGTTAGACAAATTCAATCATTCATTCATTTTCTTTTCAGCTTAGTCCCATTATTAATCCGGGGTCGCCACAGCGGAATGAACCGCAAACTTATCCAGCACATGTTTTTACGCAGCGGATGCCCTTCCAGCCGCAACCCATCTCTGGGAAACATCCATACACACTCACTCACACTCATACACTACGAACAATTTAGCCTACCCAATTCACCTGTACCGCATGTCTTTGGACTGTGGGGGAAACCGGAGCACCCGGAGGAAACCCACGCGAACGCAGGGAGAACATGCAAACTCCACACAGAAACGCCAACTGACCCAGCCGAGGCTCGAACCAGCGACCTTCTTGTTGTGAGGCGACAGCACTACCTACTGCGCCACTGCGTCGCCTAGACAAATACAGTACTCCAAAATAAAATCAACTAATATTTTCTCATTTTAACAGAGTTCCTTTCACCAAACTGTCAGTGAAGTTGGGCCTGGCTATAATTTGTGCCTTCATTGGAGCTCTTCTTGCATTTCCTGGTCTGCGATTGGCCCAAACTCACCTGGATGCCGTGCAGATGAACGCAGATCGTCCAATAATTCAGTAGGGCAATTATATTCATAATTGTTGATTGATACTGAGAAAGATGTTATATAAATAATTTTGAAAAAAATTCTTTGAATTCAATTCTTTGAAATGAAGATTTCTTTCGTTTGCTGAAAACAAAACAATATATTTTGAAAAATGTAGATATTTTTCCCTTTCTATAGATGTCAATGCACACTGGTTTCCAACATTCTTCATAATATCATCAGAAAAAGATTTAATATTTTTGGCTGTGATATTTGTTTGTGATATTTGTGAAGTTTGTTAGAGTTAATTAAATATGACACTAAAACCGCCAGTCAGTGTGGCAAATCTTGATCATTGATTCATTAAATCATTAATTTACATGTTTTGTTCAAAATGACTGATTCATTTATTTAAAAATAAAGCAAGCTTCTGTCTTTATGATCTAAATGGGAATATTGCATTTACATTTATGATGATATTCAAAATATGATTTTACATTCCACAATCACCTGTTTTCCATTTTTTAGGATTCTATTGCACATGAGTTTTCTGTCACCACTGGTTATTATTGTAATGTGGATTAAACCTATTGCTCGAGACTTCCTAGGAAATGCACCGATGGGAAAGACCTCAGTTACTCTGTAAGTTTAGTCAATTAAAATGCATTCAAAGTTATTTATTATCTGATTTTTATTGTCTGGTTTTAAAGCTTTTGTTTAGAATTGTATTTTTAATTGATTCTTGATTGATGTGTTTGTATATTATTATTTATTGTACAATTTAAAATGAATTCTTATTTTCAAATATTTCTCTTGACTTTTTTTTTAAATGTTTGTCTATAAATATCATCTTTTCTCCCAGACTTTCCAGTTCTGCCTTCAGCTCAGTGCGTCTCTGGACAATTGTAGTGCTTTGTGTTTTGCGACTGCTGCTCACTCGTTACCATCTGCAGGCCTACCTTAACTTGGCACAAAAGTGGGTGGAGCAAATGAAGAAAGAGGCGGGGCGTATCGCTGCCATTGACATCCAGAGGAAGGTGAGCTGAAATGAGACATAAGATTGTTTTATTTTAAACAAACAGCTCATTGTCAAGTGCTAATGAATAATTCTGAACCTGTTTTGCAGGTGACACGAATTTTTTGCTACCTGACTGTAGTCACACTCCAGTACCTGATACCTATTTTGCTTGTGCTTTTCTCAACTTTGGCACTCAAATCTTTAGGTAGGTTACTATTTTTGTATTTTTTTATAATGTTTATTAATAGAATATGGTAATATTTCAGTCAAGTTTAAGATATTTTGCTGTGTATTTTTTATTATTATGTTTTATTTCAAGCTCAATTAGTTGTTTACTTTAGTTTACTTTAGTTGTTAGCTTTAGTTATTAGTAATTTACTTTAGTAGTTTACTTAAGTTGTTTAGTTGTTTACTCAAGTTGTTTAATTTAGTTGTTTATTTTAGAATTAGTTTACTTAAGTCGTTTACCCAGGTTGTTTAGTTGTTTACTCAAGTTGTTTATTTTAGTAGTTTATTTTAGGATTAGTTTACTTAAGTCGTTTACCCAAGTTGTTTAATTTAGTTTTTTACTCAAGCTCTTTACTTTTGTAGTTTACTCAAGTTGTTTACTTTAGTTGTTCACTCAAGTTTTTTACTTTAGTAGTTGACTCAAGTTGTTTATTTTAGTAGTTTATTTTAGAATTAGTTTACTTAAGTCGTTTACCCAAGTTGTTTAATTTAGTTGTTTACTTGTTTAGTTTAGTTGTTTACCCAAGTTGTTCACTTTAGTTGTTCACTCAAGTTTTTTACTTAAGTAGTTTACTCAAGTTGTTTACTCAAGTTGTTTAATTTAGTTGTTTATTTTAGAATTAGTTTACTTAAGTCGCTTACCCAAGTTGTTTAATTTAGTTTTTTACTTGTTTAGTTTAGTTGTTTACCCAAGTTGTTCACTTTATTTGTTCACTCAAGTTTTTTACTTTAGTAGTTTACTCAAGTTGTTTACTTAAGTTGTTTAGTCGTTTACCCAAGTTGTTCAATTTAGTTGTTTACTTGTTTAGTTTAGTTGTTTACCCAAGTTGTTCACTTTATTTGTTCACTCAAGTTTTTTTTCTTTAGTAGTTTACCCAAGTTGTTTACTTAAGTTGTTTACTTTAGTGGTGTACTTTAGTTGTTACAAGTTTCAGTTAATGAAATTGAGAATGTTCCTTAACAACAACCTAAAATAATATAGAACACTTTTTACTATTTGACTCAATTTTCAGTCAATTGAATTTCATTTTGATATTTGACATTTTTAATTTTAATTCAATCATTTTAATTAATTCTTTTATTTTAATAATTATGTACAATTGTTATTAATTTTCTAAATCTAGTTAAAATGTATATGTATTAATATATCCTTATATGTACATTACTATATATTTAACATTATATTTACTTTATTTTACCCTAGTAATTTAGTTTATTTTACCCTAATACATTTTTTTGTTTAATTGTGGTTTATTAAAGATTATATTTTTATTATTTTGATTATACATCATAATTTATTATTATTATTATTATTATTATTTAATTTAAATGAATGAACTATTTGTATTTTTGCAGATGAACAACATTTGATATAGTTAAAAACATATACATGTGTATATATATATATTTTTTATTTATTTATGTATTTGAATTTGAATTCCCTCAGGTGACTTCTCATGGGGCCTTGGAGCTGAGACTCCGGGTGTCACCCCTGCACCCATAATCCCCAGCAGCACTCCTCCACCCGTACCTGGCCCAGAAGACGATGAGGACATGGAAGACATGGAGGAGGACATCCAGGCCACCGTAGCCCATCTAACTGAACTCTTCTCTGCCTTACGCGCTCTCCTCACACCTATTTTCTTCAGGGGAATCTTTGCCTTTCTTACATGGTGGGTCGCCGCCTGTCAACTCATTAGCAGCCTGTTCGGGATTTACTTCCACCAGTATCTCATGCACAACTAAAAAAAAGAGAAAAAGTGCCAAGAAATGAAGCTTTGTGCGCTCAAATCAGTTCTTCATGGTACTGCAACACCAATATGAACAGTCATGCAAACACGCATCTGATGAAGGCTGGCTCTTCAGAACAAACGCTCATATAAGCCCAACGTATTTTAACGATACTTTGTTGAAGCTGGTTTGATACAATCAGAGATGCTAGTAAAGCGATGGTTTAGCTAAAAATGAAAATTTGCTGCTATTTTACTCATACAAGATATTTATTTCAGGAGAACTTTAACGGAGCAGTTCACCTAAAAATGAGAATTCTGTTATTAATTACTCACCCTCATGTCGTTTCAATTCCCCAGACTTTCGTTCAGCTTCAGACTACTAATTCAGATATTTTAGATGAAATCCTGGAGCTCTCTGCAACGGTCCTGAAATGTTTAGGAAAGTCCAGAAAAGGAACCAAAAGCATTGCCAAAACATTCCATGTGACTTTAGTGGTTCAACTGTAATTATACAAAGCTCTAAAGAACACTTTTGTGTAGCAACAAAACTATAAAAATTACTTTGTTTACCAATGTCTTTTACGTCAAGTCACGGTGCACTTTTAGTACAGGCAATACGAAGCTTACATGTTGTGCTGACAATACATCATACTGCCAGTAACATGACACACTATGAGCTGATGCAGGAGAGAATATATAGGCAAATATGGTAGTTTATATGTTTTTTGGGATCAGAATAGTGTTCTTGGAGCTTCGTATGATTACAGTTGGACCAACTGGAATGATCACATGGATTGTTTATATATCTCTACATCCCAGGACCATTTCTTTCAATGGAGGATGAGAGCGTTCTCGCATTGCTCTATGGATTAAAACGACATGAGGGTGAGCAATTAATGACTGAATTTTCATTTTCAGGTAAACTAACCTTTTAAATAAGATTTTAGCTGAAAATTTGGTTCTTGGGGGTCAATTGTTATTGGTATTTTGATAGTCAAAAAACATGTATAGGCAAAACAAAATGAAAATACTTGGTTCCACATGACACAATGATGTCTTGTGAAGCAAAACAATCACTCGGTGCAAGAAACTGAGCATTACTTAGAACATTATCATTTTTAATCCATAGCCTCTGCAAACAGTAGTATTACTCTTGTGTTGCCTGTTTGTGTTTTTTTGTACTCTCAAATTGCAATTAATCATTAACTTGCATTTTATGAATAAAAGGCCACTTTTTTTTTTTTTTTTTTAGCTTAAAATCTTCTTTAATGTTCTATTAAAAAAAGTATGGAGCCAGATCAGACTCAAAAAATAATACATTTACAAAATGAAACTCATACATCCACTTCACAATTGACATTTACAAAATCCAATTCCTTTAACTGTAAATTAAAAAATGCACAAATCCAATCCGTAAGTTCAAGACATGATTCAAAAATACGCAAATCTAATTCGTAAATTCGAAACACGATTCAAAAAAGTGCAAATCAAATCCATAAATTCAAAACACGATTTAAAAATACACAAATCCAATCCGTAAGTTCAAGACGTGATTCAAAAATACACAAATCTAATTCGTAAATTCAAAACACGATTCTTAAATACGCAAATCCAATCCGTAAATTTGAAACACTATTCAAAAATGGGCAAATCAAAGCCATAAATTCAAAACACGACTTAAAAATACACAAATTCAATACGCGAGTTCAAAACACTAGTCATAAAGGCACAAATCCAATCCGTAAATTCAATGTGTAAATTCAAAACACGATTAAAAAATATGCAAATCCAATCCATAAATTCCAAACGCAATTCAAAAATATGCAAATCCAATCCGTAAATTCAAAACACGATTAAAAAATGCGCAAATCTGATCTGTAAATTCAAAACACGATTCACATTTACTTGTGAATTTATGAATTGTGTGTTTACAAATCTGCAAATTGGATTTTGTAAGTGTGAATTGTGCTGTGCGCGTAGGAATTTTCATTTTGTGAATGTATTATTTTTTAAACTGATCTGGCTCCATAGAAAGTGAGTAAACCAACAGTCAATGTTATTTTTTTTGGTGAACTATTCCTTTAACTGTAAAGATAAGCTGTTTTCATTTATCAACAATTTTGTTAAACACCGTAAATGTGTGTTGAGCCAATTTTAATGCTTGTTACCTCAAAGTTTTCAGTCATATCCCATGCATCATTTCATTGAGATGCGATGCAATTCTATTCGTCGGGTAACTCAGGGATGTGGTCCGAAATAATAGTGTTTCTTTCACCAGCACAATATCACAAACCTGTAAAATGGTTTGGCGCTGTAGTTCATGGACTTGAATGGAATTTCTTTTTAAAGGCATAGTTCACCCAAAAATGAAAATGTAGTCATTTACTCACTCTAATGGTTCTTTTTTCTGTTGAAGACCAACTATATTTTGAAAAATGTTGGAAACCAGTAGCCATTGACTTCAATAGTAGGAATAAAATAGATTGTAATTCAGTGTCCAATAGAATGTTATGAACATTCTTCAAAATATCTTATTTTGTGTTCAACAGAAGAAACTCAAACAGGTTTGAACAAACTTTAGGATGAGTAAATCATGACGAATTTTCATTTTTGAGTGAACCGGCCCTTTAATTAGATTTTGTATTTTATTTTTTAACAGATTGTTATGGCGTGTTTTAAATACTGCGTTTGCTGTGGGAATAATGACATGGAACACAGTACTAATAATTTTGCCCATGTTTCATGAATGATCATCTGTGAGGTTTTTAATTCGTTTGCGCTGTTAGTCTTCAGTCACGTGATCAGAGGAAGGGATTAATATTGTTTGAGATGGTAGACTTAAATCAAACTAATGCTTTTATGTTAAAGCAGTTTATTTATTCATTTTTCTAATGTCAACTTTCATTTGATTTAAAACAATAAAGTGATCATTGAAAATTACACCTGAGACTGTTTTTCTATTATTGCTTTCAGTTTTTACTGATATTAAAAAGGATGCACACATAGTTATATTAAGAAACACCTAGATAGTTAGTCAAGCATATATTTTGTTTTTCAATAAGCATCTGAATCAGAATCAGAACCACTGTTTTTCTCCAATATCTGAAATACTATTGCAGTTTTAAGGGTAGAGTTTTTGTTGCTCTATTTTACATTTTCATTCAAAATTGCTCTTTTTATATACGTTTACCCTTAACATGTCTATATACTGCAGTTTTGATTATTTTATTTAGTTATTTTTGATTTAAAAAAAAATTCAATGGAATTTATATTATTTCAAGTAACAAAAATGCTTTTGCTTTCTTGACTAATAATGTTTGAATAAATGCAGACTGAATAAGTTAGCCAAATATTATTTTATTATATTTCATTTTCATCATATTTTAAATGGTTAAAAACATTTTGCTGACAAATTTGGGTAATAAATATTACTTTGAAAGAAAATTCTAATAATTAATGTCTCTAAAAACTGATCCTTAAACAAGATTTGTAATATTTCATATTACATATTCAAATGTTCATATATGTAATAATAATAATAATACATTTTATTTATAATGTGCTTTTCTCAGTCCCAAAGCACTAACAGAGATACAAGGCAAACAAAGCAGAACAATAAAAACAGTCAAAAAATAAAAAGACCACAATAAAACATGAACTATCAATACAATTGGATGATAAAATTAACAAAAATAATCAATCTAAGTTAAATGAAACGGTAAAAAGGTGAGTCTTAAGGAGTTTCTTAAAACTTTCCAGAGAAACAGCATTCCTGATGCTGGGGGGTAGGCCATTCCATAACTGAGGCGCACTGTACGAAAAAGCATGACCACCCATAGTCTTCAGTTTATATATATATTAAGAGCAAGGAAATTTTCATAGTATGTCTGATGATATTTTTTCTTCTTGAGAGTCTTATTTGTTTTATTTAGGCTAGAATAAAAGCAGTTACTTTTTTTTTAATTTTAAGGTCAAAATTATTAGCCATTTTAAGCTACATATATATTTTTTGATGGTCTACTGAACAAACCATTGTTATACAATAACTTGCCTAATTACGCTAACCTGCCTAGTTAACCTAATTAACCTAGTTAAGCCATTAAATGTCACTTTAAGCTGTATAGAAGTGTCTTGTAAAATATTTACTGTCATCATGGCAATGATAAAATAAATCAGTTATTAGAAATGAATTATTAAAACTATTATGTTTACAAATGTGTTGAAAAAAATCTGCTCTCCGTTAAACAGAAATTGAGGAAAAAACTTAGGGGGCTAATCACTATACTTCAACTGTATACTTGTATAAAAAATATAGATATAATTATATAAGTATATATACTTTTTAACAATAAACATATAAACCAATGCTGGTAAAATCCTCCATTGCTTTGCTCCAGTGTTGTGTGTCTGCTGATAAAATGTGACTTCCAGAGTCAGAATAACCGACGTCTCATTCAAAGGATCAGATGGTCACATGTATGACCAGCTTATCAGCTGGTATGTACAAGAGGAATACGAGTGGTCAAAGTTTAAAGTAAAATACACACAATAAAATGTCTAATTATGTGTTGATTTTAACCTGATATTTCTTCATTAAACATTTAAAAATGATACATCTAAAATAAAAATGTTAACCAAGAGCCAATATATCAGCCAATAGATAGAATTTTGATTTTTTTTTTCTGCATGATAGTACACACAAAATAACTTCAGAAAAGCTTGAACTGATCTCTGAATTTTATCATTAAACTATTCTTATATGGCTGTCATTCTTATATATAAATAAAATCTACTGCCTGAAAAAAAATTAAAAACAAAACATAAACAAAGCAACCAAATCAGTGAACATTACCCAATATAAAAAGACCATTCGATCATTTTCCTTCGACTTAGTCCCTTATTTATCAGGAGTCGCCACAGCGGAATGAACCGCCAACTATTCCAGCATATGTTTTACACAGCGGATGCCCTTCCAGCCACAACCCAGTACTGGGAAACACCCATACACACTTGACTTTTTACCAATTTACTTTTTTCAATGTAGTTCTCCTGTGTCTTTGGACAGTGGGGGAAACCGGAGCACAGTGGTTCATCCAGCTGAAATAATAAGTTATTAGCTTTAAGATACCGGTCTAATTTTGTTAATTTGTGATAACATTAAGAATAATATTTATTGGCTGATATTGATATGGCTGCCGATATATTGTATAGTGTGTAGTGGCGAGGGATTTGATGAGACACAAGATCTGAGTCTATGATAAAGAGCTAATAAAATGTTTATTTCTTGCTATTTATGTTTCAGATCATACATGCCACCATTATCTTAAGAAAGCCTTTCAGAAATGCACTGTGGTTTAAAACATGACATTTGTTACGTTCATTGTGAAAACATGCAGGATAAATGTATGTTAGAAGCAGTGATGTGATGTAATGGGTTACAAAGTACATTGAAAAAAATGATTCAAAGACGATTCCTTGGATTTACTAAGGGAAGTGGTTGTATTTATATGGGCTGAATTTACAAACAAATTAAGTTGAATATTACTAAATTTGAGTTTGTTTAAATTCAGACCATATATATTGTTTGCAACAGTTTTGCAGAGAGAATCTTTTTCAGTGTACGCTGTAAAAAATGTTTAGTTCCACACAATCGAGTTGTGTTGGGTTAACATGAAGGAATTAAGTTAAGTTACTGGTTTTTACTAATTTAAATGGATTGAACATAAAACAGTTAGGTTGTCATAGTGACATATCAAGAATTGTTGTTTCAGCTCATTATAAATAAGTAGTTTGAACAAGCAACAAAAATATGTTGAGTGTACGCAGTTACTGAAACTACTTTTTACAGAAAAAAGTAAAATACGGGATTACTGCTCATTTTTAGATCATTTAATAACAGTTAATTATAATGTACTTGTCTTAAATATTTGGAATACATTCAATAATTCTGTATAAATCAATTCAACGAAGCAGAGTAAAAGAAATTGAGATAAAAATGGCTTTTTTTTTACACAAAAATATTTTGCACAATAATTCACTTTTTTTCAACTAAAAACAGATTACATTTATCAACACCAGTGGTTACTTTTTTACAATATTGTGTTACTCCCTCAAAAAATAACAAGTTGTGTTACTTTTTATAAGTAATGTGTTACGTTCCTTTTGAGTTACCTTTTATAACCTGGTTGAGGCTTAATCTCCTTCAGAACTTGTTTTTCTTTTCTTTCTCATCTTTTAAGTGAGGAGCAGTTTATAACCTACACCTACATTTACCTTTAAAAATGATAGGATAATGTTATCTGAGAACTTCCTGACCTGAGAACTATGCCATATATACAGATTACTGAAAGATAAAAGCAATGTGTTGGCTACTTAAGTAAAATCACTGTCTATTGAGACAATCCCCTTTTTCTTTGCTTCAATACGTTCAAAATAATGAACACATTCTCTCATTGACTGCGTGATTCATTTTGACTATTTTCATTTTAATTCAACAATTAATTTTTTAAAAGCGAATTAAACTAAAATGTAACTCGCGTTTCATTTTCAAAAAAGGAACTCCAATTATTGCTTATTTTTGCGTTACTTAGAAATGTAATATTATTACGTAACCCCCAATACTTCTAGTGCGTTACCCCAACACTGCAGGGATGTGTAATGAGTTACAAAGTAAGCAGTTGCTGAAATTAAATTACATTCCTCAGAAAAAAGTAAGAGATTCCTGTTCATTTTTAGGTCATTTAATAACAGTTACTTATAATATACTTGACTTAAATATTTTAAATAAATTGAATAATTCTGTATAAATCAATTCCGTAAAGCAGAGTTTTTTTTTTATTTTTTAGAAAGATTAGCAATAATAATTCTGTTTATTCCATCAAAAAAACAATTATCAAGATCATTGCACATGCTTAAGAATTACTGCTCCGAGTCAGAAATGAGTTTATGACAATGTATGAAACATATCTTTCTGTGTCTGTATATTCTGTTTTCTAGCTAAAAATGTTACGTTTGTTAGTAAAATCATGCTAAATTATTATTATTTTTTTCACAAAGCAAAATTTTAATATTTAAGAAAGTTTAATCTATTGGGATTCTTTTGTCTATGCTATAAGACTTTTAGTAGTATTCAGTCCATAATTAAACTCCTTACAGATTATTTAAAATGTTTCAGACATACAAGTAGACAAGTCATTTAAATACAATTTTAATTATGTAATTAGTATTAGATTACTTTTTTGAAGTACAAAAGCTGAAAAACATGACTCTTACAAAAAATTAACCGTGCCTTTATTACACTGAAAAAATTGATTCAAAGATGATTCCTTGGATTTACTCAAGTTTTTACTTTAAGTGGTTGTAAACAATTTATTTGAGCTGAATTTAAACAAACAAATTAAGTTGAACATTATTACATTTAATTTGTTTGTTTAAATTCAACACAAATAAATTGTTTGCAACAGTTTTGCATGCAACACTTTTTTTCAGTGTATGGTAAAAATGAAGTAAACTTGTTTTGTTTATTTGTTGGATTGATTGCCATTTGTATAACTACAGTTTTGCTACAAACACCACGGTCAACACCACCAAAAAAAAATCATAAATTCATGTAGAGTGCACAACATATATGAGTACACCCCTCACAAATCTCTCATTCAAATGAATATTTTTTCATAGGAAGCTTTACAATATTACATTTGTGCATATACATTAGCTTAAATTAGCTAAATCTGGAGCTAATCTAGCAAAATAACTTATGATAACGGTGCAAAATGAGAACACCTAAATTGATATGTTAGGGCAGGGGTCGGCAACCCAAATTGTTGAAAGAGCCATATTGGACCAAAAAAACAAAAAAACAAATATGTCTGGAGCCGCAAAAAATTAAGACTTATATAAGCCTTTTATTAAAGGCAACACGTGCTTTATATATCTACATTAACCTACTATCAAAATGACTAAGTTGGCTACAAATACATAATGAGCCTTCATGATTAAAAGTTTATTTTCCCTGCAGCGCATCCTGTAGTGAATGACGCACCACCTGACTACTCTGTTGTGCGATGCCGCCTCAAGTTTAACTTCAATAGGGGAAAACACTAAATAAAAACATTTAAAAACAAGCAAAATTCAAGAGAAACAAAAAATGCACAAAATTTAGTAGAACATTTTGTAGCTTGAACCCCCCCCCAATATTTCACATGAATTAAAATGTATTATCTTTTGGTTTCTAAAGATGTTCTGTGACTAAAATATTATTTTAATGAATGTATCTGTTTAATAAATCAATTTTGTTTAAATGCACCGAAATATATGATCTTTATTCACTGAGACATGGATAAAGGTATTCATTTTCAAAATGGGGTGTACTCAATTATGTGGAGCACTGTATGTCCCAAAATACAGCATCTTTCATTTGAATTCCTGGTGTGTATTATTACCAAAGGAACATTTGAGTCATGGCTAATATTCGTTAATCAGATGGTGTATTTGTGTCTATATCCTCTGTCTCGCCAACGGCTCGCTGCTGTCCCAATAACGTCTCATCTTGAATCTCAGACGGATAATTTTTTTCCCACGTCGGGCTGGCTGATGACACGTCTGGAGGCCGTGTCTGGCTTAATGAAGTGGAGGGTGACGGGGTTGACATATCTATATAATCACATTAATTATGTGCATCTGTCAGGAGGCCCTGGCTGTTGCTATAGGGACTGGACCGAGAACCATCCAGACGTGCCCCTCAGACTCGCACCATCAGCCCCCAGAGACCTGCCCAGACGTGACCTCTGTGGCCCTCTGTTCAGCCGCGGTTGGACCACGTGAGCTGACGAGCTGGAGAAGATGGGTAATTCCAGCCAATTTTCTGTTTTTTAATGGCTCGGGGGGTTCAGGATGGTGTGGACGGGTGTCTGAGAAATGGGATTTGAATATAAGTGTGTGCAGACACGGCGGAAGTGATTGCAGGATGATTTTATTGGAGATTGTGTTCAGTATTGTAAATGGTGACAAGAGCTAACATCTTTGATTATCAGAAACTCTTTGAGTCACAATTCACGTTATTAATCAATCTGTTAGAGAATGTGTAACTTTTAAGTTATTTAAGTATAGTTTTAAGAAATGGCTTCTTAATAATCAACATTGACTACGTTTACATGGACGTCAGTAATCAAATTATTTGCCTTAATCTGAATACGACAATAATAAGTATGATATAAATAATAATGAGTTGCTTTTTGAATGCTCCTTTCATGATCCTGTTTCACATGTTATAGCACATTATTCGATAAACGTCATTGCATCACCGCGCTATCAACATTTCTTCCGGACTGTCATGTAATTCCGGCTGTTGCATTTTTAATTTGTCGACTTCAACTGCAGTTTGGCACTTTCACTTTCATTCGGGAACATTTCATGCATGCCCTCCATGACAAACGAGATATTGGATGCGAATATGAACTGTCGGGAGGCAGGTGTCTGTGGTCATTTACTGACTCGATAGGTGCATAGAATACCAAATAAACATTAGACGTCTGACGGATGTGCAGATTATGTCTATATTGCGTCTGCCGGTCCAAGACCAATTCTGCACGTCTACACGACTTCAATTTCGATGTCTGAAGGCCGGCTCACACTGCGATTTTTTTATAATCTTGAACGATTGTAGCATGTCAGACTGCACGAACATGGCTCCCATGTCACACAGTAAGATCTCAGCTGTCATAAAGTCAGACTAAACGAAAATGAAGAAGCGTCAAACACGAAAGAAAACGCCCCCGGAGTTTGACGTCATCCACCCGTGACACTTTCACTATCCCGCGTTCTGAAATGATTCCTCACAGCAAAGGTAAACAATCTGTAACGGCAATTATGTACAAAGCGTGTCTCAATAATAAAACCAGGTAGAAAAAAACAGTTTTGACATTTCCCCGCGCTCATTCGAATTGTCACATGAATCATGTCATTAAATTCGGAGCTCCTATTGGTTCTTGGATTGACGCTCATCGCAGCTGTTGTCACAATGCAGGAAAATGTCTGAAATCTTCTGAAACCATAGGGGTGTCAATATTAATTGTTTCTCTGCGATGTAGATGTGAACAATTCGGTTATGGTTCAGTAATAGATCATTACCGGTTATTACTTACCGACGTCATTTATCTCATATGTGCCGTGTCGCGGTAGCTTAATATGGCGAGGAGGCGACCGCGAATAATTAAACACTGCAACTACTTAAAAACACAGAAACTCTGCACAATTCACTGTGTGTGTTTGCTGGACAATCTTTCACTGACACTGAAGTTACAGCAGAAGCCCCTTTTTCACTGCGACTGAGAAAATGAAAGTAAACATCATTTCTCTCTCTTTCACTGTGGCCCTTTGATCTGCTAGCGTGACATTTCCTCACCTCTCGGCTGTTTTAGCGATACTTGTGGATTCAGACACGAGCGCGTGTCTGCAGAGCGGGTTTTCTCCTCCGCATCTATCATGGATCAGCTGTGATCGCTGCTGCCATTTACCAGTGTCACTTATCAGTGAACAGCGCCAGAGCATTAGAGCCAATCGCAGCCCTTTCTGTTGAGCGCGTGACCAATCAGAGGGATGTAAGAACTCGCTTGACAGGGCTTATAAAGCGAGTGGGATATATACATTTGTTTATTTCCTATAAATCGCTCATGTTGTTCTGTGCATGCACTTGAGTTTTTAAAGGTACAGTTCTGACTGTTTGTATTAAAGGAAAAAATTGTTTTATAAATAATAAATAAAATATAAATATATTTATACATTTTTCTTGTACTGTGAAGTAAAATATAAAATTGTGTATGGAAAGCATCGTCAATGCACCGTGATGCACCGAGATATCGAATTGAACCGAATCGAAGGCATGATAATCATAACCCAACCGTGAGACTGTAGGTTCACACCTCTACAAACTAACGATCAAAAATCACTGATTTTAGCATAGCATTTCAGGAATTTTTTAGGATTTCCCAAATTTGTCTCAGACGACTGAAATCTCACATTGTGAGCAGGGCTTTACCAAGACCCCATTTGGACGTCAATATGCATTTCAACATTTGAACATCAAGAATAGGTCACTTTTTGGATGTCTGAAGGCCGGCTCACACTGTGCGTTTTTTTTTTAATAATCCTGAATGATTGTAGCATGTCAGACTGCACGAACATGGCTCCCATGTCACACTATAAGATCTCAGCTGTCATAAAAGTCAGACTAAACGAAAATGAAGAAGCGTCAAACACGAAAGAAAACGCCCCTGGAGTTGGGCGTCATCCACCCGTTCACTATCCCACGTTGTGAAATGATTCCTCACAGCAAAAGGAGCAAAAATGAAGCAAATTTGAAAGTAAAATAAATCATGTTTTATGGCTTTTCTGAAGAGAGTCTAACAGTTTTCAGGTACAGAAATTGAATAATCAAATGTAAAATAACACTGGATCATCTTTATCAAATAAGTAATTTAATAAAACTGATCCTTATTAAACTTCTTTATGCACAACAAAAATTTCTTGCGATGTGAATATTGCGAATGCACACATTGCGATATCGATGCTCAAACGATATATTGGGCAGCCCTAATCAGTTTTGTATATAGCGACAAGAGGGATCCGACAAGACATAAGATTTGATTTTATGTTAAAGAGTTTCAGCATTGTGGAGTCATGTTTATTTCTAGCTGTTTAAGTGTCAAACTATTCAGGGCCGATGTATCTTTCAGAATTATGCAAAAAAATGCTTTGCTATAATCCCTGATACCACATGTACATCGCAGAGATGTCTATTTGATGTTTGTTTACATTTGTTTTTAAAGTATCTGTAAAACGTCTATTAGATGTCTACAGTCAGATGTTGAATAGATGTTTAAAATGTGTCTTTAAAATGTTTAAAAATTACAATAATCATAAAACAGACCTTTCAAAGACGTTTATCAGATCTTTGTACACAGCAGATGTATTAGAGATCAAATGCTCTTTATTTGTCAAACTACTCAGGTCTACAGCCTTTCAGAAACGTAATGGGATGATCAAATGACAGGTTACGTTTCCTGCCATGTTTAATTTGAAAATAAGGCTACATGTGAGAACAAAATGTAACATTAAACGCAAGAAATTTGATAGATAAATGCACTTTTGGTTTATAAATGTTTATATGTTTATGTCTGTGATTATAATCAATATTGTATACAGCAACAAGAGGTATCCGACAAGACATAAGATTTGATTTTATGTTAAAGAGCTTCAGGATTGTGGAGATGATGTTTATTTCTGGCTATTTATATATCAAATTATTCAGGCCCAGTGTAAGTTTCAAAATTGAGCATTTTGAGAAAATCCCTGTTACCACATTTGCAACACAGAGACGTCCATTTGATGTTTGTTTACATGGGACAGATTTATTTTTTATAGCGTTTGCTGATCTGTAAAACGTCTATTAGATGTCTAGAGTCAGATGTTAAATATATGTTTAGAATGTGTCTTTAAAATGTTTAAGATTTAGAATAATCATAAAACAGACCTGTCAAAGACGTTTATCAGATCTTTGTACACAGCAGATGTTTTACAGATCAAATGCTCATTTTCTGTCAAACTAATCAGGGCTAAAGCATGTCTTTTAATGTCATGCTAAAACAAAAGCCTTTTAAGAAATGCACTACGACGATAATATGACAGTTTACAGTACATTTCCTTCAATGTTTAATTTGAAAATGGGGCTGCATGTCCTCACAATTTATTTTTACATTATATGTAAGAAATTGCCGGTACATTCCACTGTGGCAACCCCTGATAAATAAGGGAGTAAGCCAAAGTAAAATGAATGAATGAATGAATGTAAGAGATATTAGATAGATAAGTTTCATTTGGTCATTTAAATATCAACATATTTCCCAATTAGCTTCATATTGTATTAAATGTGCTGTTAATTTGAAAGAGTCTAAAGCAGGGGTCGGGAACCTTTTTTCAGCAATTTTTTGAAGCAATTTCTGAATTTTTTTTGGCAAATGCGTTTTTTAAAGAGCCATCGAGGATATACAAGCATCACATGAGCAAGTCCATGTATTAAGAAAGGATAATTTATAGATTTTTTTTTCTTTTCGCCATCAACACTCATGAATGTTGTTGAAAGGTTACCTTAAAAATGTAAGTTGCATACCCTTATTGGTGTCCGATTCAAGATAATCCACAGTGCTGCACATGCGCATTGGTTGAAATGTCCTTTTATTCTTATTCTTATTAATTTTGCTGTAAAAATATACAATAAAAAGGTAATTTTTTAAAATTGTTTTTTCAATAGGAAACTGATTTTTTTTGGCAGTTTAATTTTTTTATTGAAGGGAGACTACATATGGCTAGAGAGCCACATATTTTTGGTCAAAGAGCCACATGTGGCTCCTGAGCCATAGGTTCCCTACCCCTGGTCTAAAGGTTAGATATACTGTAAGTTAAAAGTGTGTACTTTCCTTCATGAAAATTATTCATGGTTTTACTACACTGTAAAAAAAAATCCATAACTTTGCGGTTTATTTCCGGCAGCTAGGGTGCCGTGGGAAAAAAACGCAAAATAACAGCCGTTAAATTACAGAAATTTACTGCAAAATAACAGAGGTTGAATTGCAGAAATTTACCAGAAGTTTAAATTTAAGTAAATTTCTGTCATTTCATGTCCGTTATTTTAAAGTAAATCTATAGTCTATAGTTTCTGTAGTTTTTTCCCGGCACCCCAGCTGCCGGAAATAAACCAGAAAATTATGGATTTTTTTACAGTGTACATATAAAACCAAGAGGAGAACAGTCTTTTTCTGTAGTTACACAATAGTAGAAAGAAAAATAGCCTAGAGAAAATGGGTAATTGCTGCCAATTTTCAGTTTTTTAATGGCTCATGGGGATACAGGATGGTGTGGACGGATGTCTGACAAATGAGATCTGAATATAAGTCTGTGTAGACACAGCGGAAGTGTTTACGTGGTGATTATAATCAGCATTGTAGTGACAAAAGGATCGA
The DNA here is from genome assembly GCF_903798145.1 of Danio aesculapii. Lineage (NCBI taxonomy): Eukaryota > Metazoa > Chordata > Actinopteri > Cypriniformes > Danionidae > Danio > Danio aesculapii. Next base: position 18,854,237 of record NC_079456.1, on the reverse strand, counting down.
ACTAGACTTGATTTTATGTTAAAGTGCTTCAGCATTGCAAAGAGGATGTTTCTTTAGTGCCACTACTGTGTCAAACTATTCAGGCCCAATGTATCTTAAAAAATATGGCCATAAAAAGCTTTTCAAAAATGTACTGTGATAATCTCTGACACCCCACTTACATCACAGAGACGTCTATTTGATGTTTGTATACATCGGACAGATTTATTTTTAGAGAGCTTGCTAATATGCAATATGTCTATTAGATGTCTACAGTCAGATGTCAAATAGACGTTTAGAATGTGTCTTTAAGATGCTTATGATTTAGAAACAAACTTTTCAAAGACGTGTATCAGATCTTTGTGCACAGCAGATGTTTTACAGATCAAATGTTCTTTAAAATACATAGTGCAGACATGTGTACGCTATATCTATATTTTATAAATGCACATTAGGTAATTTAAGTATTAATGTTTTTAAATGGTTTCATATTGTATTAATATGTACACCTTTTATCAGAAAGATAAATGTACAGTAAGTTTAAACCATTACCTTTCCTGACAAAAAAAGTGTCTATTTTTAACAGTGTGGTGTGGACGGGTGTCTGAGAAATGGAATTTAATTAAGTGTGTGTGGCACAGTGAGAGTGTTTGTATGGTATTGTATATAGTGACAAGAAGATCTGACAAGACATGACATCTTTGAATGTGAATAAATCAGATGTTCTGATAAAACGTCATTCAGCTTCTACATTGTGGCGATGATGTGTCTGCATTTCTTGCTATTTATGTGTCAGACTATTCAGGTCTACCGTGTCTTTTAACATTATGTTAAAAGGCCATTAGTAAATGTACTGTGGGGATCGTTTGATGTTTTTTTTTTTTTCGATTTCCCACATTTCATTAAAAACTAGTTCTAAAGGGTTGTTTATTTCATGCTGTTTCTCTCCATAATTCAGGCCTGAAGTGCCATTTAACGTTATGCTAAAATTGTTTATTTCAAAAATGAGGCAGATACATAAATATTAAAAGTATGAAAGTTGATAGATAAATAGATCATGTATACATCAATGCCCTTGCCAATTGACACTCAAATCACACTTTACAATAACGTTCCATTATAGTTATGCTAGTATTAGCATGTACGAACATGAAATAACCAATTCTTATTCTTGCCATTTCCAGCTTGGTCTTAGCTGGTCAGGCTGGAAAATGACCAGCTAAAACCAGCTTGACCAGCCTAGCCAGGCTGGGAGCCCAGCCAAAACCAGCTATGTCCAGCTTAAACCAGGGTGGTCAAGCTGGTTTTAGCTGGATTTAGCTGGTCACTTCCAGTCTGACCAGCTAAGACCAGGCTGAAAATGGCAGGAAACCAGCCTGGAGGGCCAAAACCCCTCTAAAACCAGGCTGGTCGACCAGCTAAAACCAGCCAACCAGCCTAGGCTGGTTTAAGCTGGATTTTTCAGCAGGGCTATTAATTTCAGAATTTACTTTTTATAGTCAAACTATAGTACGAAAATAAATATTATTATCTTAAGAGGTTCAAGATGTTGTCTAAATGTGTCTGAGAAATAGGGCTTAAATATAAGTGTGTAGACACTGCAAAGGTGATTGTAATCAGTATTGTATACAGTGACGAGGGATCTGACAAAAAAAAATAATAATAAGATCTGAATGAAAATCTGATTCTGTAATAAAAGCTCCAGTATTGTGGAGAGAGTGTTTACCTCCTGCTATTTATGTGTCAAACTATCAGGCCAACCATATATTTCAGCGTTATACTAAAAAAAGCCAATCAGTAAAAAGCTAATCAGAAGTCGGCTAGGTGTTTATGAAATGTCAGTTTTAACATTTCCCGCCATGTTCAATTCGAAAATGAGGCTGTATATGCATAAACGCGTTTTCAGTTATGCTATCTTTTTTGTCTTTAAGTCAACGTAAAATATTATACTTGTACAAATTGTTTTGATAAATTTGTTTTGCCTCATAGAAACAACACTTGTTCTCAGTTGAAAACGTGGAAAACGACACAGATTCATTTAGTTTTAAGTTGAATTAAGCCTAACTTTACCTGTACCATGGCACAACAGCACTGAATCTCCAATAGCATATTGTTGGCTCGGTCCAGCTTCAACATAATACCATGCCTTTACGTTAGGCCTGAATTAAAACGGAAGTGGTCGATTTTTTTTAAACTCACCAGAATAATTGGCTAAATCGTATCATTTATCCAGGAAAGATACATATACTACAGTTTAAAGCTGTAATTTTGGTGTGATGTTGCATTGTAAATGGGTTTTAAAACCGTAGCAGTTTTATATTTAAAGGCGTTATTTAAATAACTGAAAGTTCGCGAGGCCCTCTAGTGGCACAAGTGCCCGGTTTGGTTTGAACCACAGGGATCGATCGTTCACCAAAAATAATAATAAAATAATTTGGCATTATAATTTTGGCATTATTTGGCCTATACTTACTCTTTACTTTTTCCAAAACTGTTTTGAGTTCTACTGAACACATTTTGAAGAATGCTGGAAACTATAAAGGATATTCCATAGAATTTATCCCTTGTTTCCAGAATTATTATATATTTTATGTTCAACAAAAGAAACTCATAAAGGTTTGGAAAATGATTTGCGTGATTTTAAATGTATAGTAATAATAATAATGTATTTACTCACCCTCAAGGGGTAATAAACCTTTATGATTTAGGGACATTCTACCAGAAACATGCATTATTTGTCCTTGAAATGAAAACAAATACAGTGAATAAAAAGTATTTCATTTCTAAAACTGACTGACTGTTGATTTCTGCGAGTTGTTTTGTAAAGGAATATTTGGTTATTCATTTGGTTCTCAGATTTTTTTTTTCTTTATTAAAAACACTTTACAAACCCTGTCATTGTCCTTGTCCTCAGCCAAGTTGAACCTACAGCTTAATAGTTTTAGTATGATAAAAAGTCTTATTAGAAGAAAAGACTTCAGAAGTAGCAAGTTTAAGTTGTCATAATTCATATCAATTGATTCGAAACATGAAATTATGAATAAATTCTACAAATAAATACTATTTTACAATTGTCCCCTTGTTTCTGTCAGTCCTGTCACATTTGCATTAAATTTAACATAAGATGTGTGCAATACGTTTAAGGCTATGACTCGGAAGTGACAGTGATCAATGATGCTGCCATTGAATTCTTGTTATTGCATGAGTTATTTTTATTTATTCATTTAATTATAATTTATTTTTTTTTTTTTTGAGGACGACGAGCTTAAATCAGACCTTGTCACTTTTTTAATAAGTGAAAATGTACACTTCTGGTAGAATGTCCCTTTTCTTTCTTTTTTTAAACAGAAAATAAGATATTTTGCAAGCTGAAAACCTGAAAATATTGACTTTTTATATTCTTTAGAAGTCAATGTTTACAGGTTTCCACAAAAACATCTTTTAAAAAATAGTTTTTACAAAAATATTTTAATTAAAAAACAAAAACTCTAATACTATAATTAATAGAACGTTTGGCAGATGATGCCCTTTATACCAGCATACCTGAATGAATGTATAACACACTACTCAAAACATACAAACGCACTTCTTTAATTAGTTATCATTAAACAAAGATTTGGCTACAGGGTGTCACGCCAACAATCATTCAGATGCCTTACATTTTCTAATGTCGCCATCTTGTGGACACTGTAACACACTTCAACTGACAAAATACTTGAGGACCGACTAACTCAAGCGTAAGTAAAAACACAAGCATGGAAAATAAAATATTGTATAGGTAATACGAGAAATAATGGCGATACATTTTGCGTATAATAAAAACAACATTGGTTTCAAAGTAGAAAAGCAGTCCATCCTGAGTGAAAATCATCATTTACATGAAAATCATTTATGACCAATCATTTACACTCTTTGGGGGAAAAGAAAATCACGCGTTAACCAAATGAGCTTTGATATTTGAATGCCAGAATAGCTGAATTTTGAAAGTAAAATACATAATGCATGTTTCTTGTTAAAACATTAAAGAGATTCTATCTATCTCCAAAATAAACTTCTACTCGTCCTTTACTCATCAACCACAGGTGGTTCGGTTGAACACAAAAACACACGTATTTCGAAATATTCTGGGATCCAGTAGCCATTGATTTCCATTTTATTCTTATACTATGGAAGTCAATGTCCACCAGTGTTCAACATTCTTAAAAATATCTTCTTTTGTGTTCAACAGAAAAAAGAAACCAGTAAATGATGAGTAAATGTTCACTTTTGTGTAAACTACCCGTGTAAAAGAGGTGATTATCTTATCCAGCCGTTACTGATATCCTGCTGCTTGGGGTTGGGGCTGCTCTTGGTCTCAGCCGGGTCTCTGTTTGGGCCCTGCTGCTGAGCGGAGAAGCTGGTCTTCTGCGCCTCGTCTCTCTGCAGATCTGCATATTCATCTGACGGGGGGCAGCTGCTGGATTTGGGCTCTGCTATTGGTGAGTGCTGCATCATGTGATGGCTGGGGGGCGTGGGGGAGATCATGTGGACGGGAGAGGTGCGCTCTGATTTGATGCTTAGGTTGAGGGAGGGGTGCGACGGGGAGGAGGGGGAGGAGCTCTGGGACGGGTATGAGCAGCTTCCTCCTGATGCCATCCTGTGGACAGTGATGATATGTTGAGCATCAGACATAACTACTGTATATTTAAGATTATTTAAATAATCTGATATATTATGAAATTTGATGGAAATTAAATAAAACATTTTCATAGATACAGTTTATAAATTGATAAATTACAAATATAGTGCATATAAGTGACTGTCTGTCTGTCTGTCTGTCTGTCTATCTGTCTGTCATTATGTCTGTCTGTCTGTTTGTCTGTCTGTCTGTCTATCTATCTGTCTGTTTTTCTGTCTGTCTGTCTGTCTGTCTGTCTGTCTGTCTGTCTGTCTGTCTGTCTGTCTGTCTGTCTGTCTGTCTGTCTATCTATCTATCTATCTATCTATCTATCTATCTATCAATCTATCTATCTATCTGTCTGTCTGTCTGTCTGTCTGTCTGTCTATCTATCTATCTATCTATCCAATAATTCATACAATTAACTTGGAGCTTATGAATATATTAATATGATATCATATAATATTATATTATCTAATTATAATATTGTTATTTTTAATTATAGGATTTTATTATATAATTATTATATTATATTAGAATATTATTACTTATAAACTCATTCTAATATGACTAAGGACAAAAATAAAATATAAAAAACTCTCTAATAAAAACTCTGTATAAATGATTTTTATTAATATGTTGTCAATATATAGTTCATACATTTGCAACATTAAATGAAAAAATAAATAAAT